>NC_087574.1:5378598-5537283 GCF_036250125.1 Pseudopipra pipra
AAGCAGGGGCTGATGGGGAATCTTGTGACTTTGGGGACCTGGAGGAACCCGTGCAGAGATGAGTAAGTTTGTGTCATGTGACAGAAATATTGAAAACGTAAATCTCCTCGTAGATCTGCTTCTAGCCCGGGGTTTGGAAAATGCCAGCCCGAGAAATTCCCGATCTCTTCCGCCTTAATCCCGGCCACCTATTCCTGTCTTCGCACCCAAGGTGCTGCTCCTCAGTCCTGGTACAGCTGTGGGGCTGTAAATGGGATCACTGAAATCATCCAGGTTAAAAATAACCCTCGGGGGGAGGGGAGCAGTGGCTTTTTAAGCCAGCCTTGCTGCTGAGGAGTGTTGAACAGCAGCCTTGGGATCCCCGCTTGGATCCAGGGATAACCAGCACTCGGAGGCTTCCTCTGCCACTGGTGGCTGGCTTGCAGGTTTTAGTCCTGTGGAGGTGTTTTTAATATTGTTTGCCGTGCAGGGGGATTGCTCAGGGAATTCCTGGAGCGGTGGATACACCTGGAAATGGGAAATCCTGCACTCCCCCACCACCGAGGAACAACAGGGGTCTGACAGGTTCCAGGCTGTAAAAAAAAAAAACAAACCCAAACCACCACCCCTCGTTCACATCCTGATGTTCCCACAGGAAGGAGGATGAAAAAAACCCAGAGGGCGAGGCTTTTAACAAGGATTTAACTATGTATCTTTATTTTGGATAACTTTTAACACCCTAAAGCAGGGACTCACCAGGCCGCTCCCAGCTGCTGTGGAAGGCAGGGCAGGAAGGTGGCTGAGGGGTCAGCGTTCACCTGCCTGGCTCAGGCTGGAAGTCTCCCTGGAGAGGTTTGCTGTGGCTGCAGAGCACAGGGAAGGCACAATTCCAGAAAAGGAGAGGGCAACTGCTCTGCACCTCCATGGGGAGAAGAACAACCAGCTCACCCACAGTGCTGCATGGACAGGAACGGCCCCCTGAGCAGAAAACAGTGACTGTGAGCATGTTCTTATTGAGCTGGGCTTGAGTGTAGGAAACAAAAAGACATCTGTGTGCTTTTGGGGTCAGACTGCTTCAGGGAAGGACCTGTTGGCCCCTTCTACCTGCACCTGGTGGAGGGGAGCTCAGCAGAGATGTCCTGCTTTCAGCAAAGCTTGGCATCGTTGTGTGTTCATTGAGGCAAAAGGGACTCTGTGCTGAGCCACAAACTTTGAATTTTCCAGATTTTGGGTAGGGAAACATGTGTGCTGCTTCCTCTTGAAGATCCAGCTGTCATTTTCCTGTAGCCAGTCAATAATTACCAGCCCCTCAGCTCCAGTCCAGTTTGATTATGGCTGGACAAGCCATAATCCACATCAAGGACTTAAACTGGAGATGCTTTCTGACCCATGGGGTGAGTTCTGACACTTTGACACCAGATTAACCCCCCAAAAAGGGGAATAGTTTTCATTCCGTGCATCAGAAGTGATTTGCTTGCTCTGTTGTTTTGCATCTTTAAGAGCAAAGTGGAATTAGTGCAGGCTGTGATGTTTAGTCAAGGTATTACAAGTAAACACTTGATCATTCTTACTCACACCAGTAATAGGATTTACAACCCTCTGTGTAGAATTTTGGTCTTTCAACTCGAGCCCTAAACAAGTGTTGCAGCCTTGGCTTTGGGGCAGGACACTTGTGGTGGCTTTAGCACCTATAAATAACTTAAAGCATTCTGTCTTTAGGCCACAGTAATAAATGTTGCACTTCTATGGCAACTCCAGGTAATCTGCAGAGGGCAAAACCTTTTATGATCCAAAAGATCAGACCAGATTGATCTCGAGGCCTTAAAAAGGAGTGACACCTGTTTGTGGTTTATTTTGGCATTGCTGGTGCTCAGGTCAGGAACTGGCCTTCTGTCCAGTATTGCTTGTTTCTGGATAAAGGAGTGGGACTGAAATCTGTCTCTCTGACAGTTTAATTCTGCAGCCTTTTGGAGCTGTGCTTGGGAAGTGTCTGGTGACCCATCTATTAAATCTTGTCCGGTTAGTCAAGATTTTTAAAGAATATAATTAGTGCTCATATGAATATTTATTTTTTTTTGAAGCCTGTAGAGTTGTGTAACAATTACATAAACTGACAGTACATAATTCCCATTTATCACTGTTGAAACCCCCCAAAAATCCTTAAATGAACTGTTTCCCAAGGATCCCTCATCCCAGCTGGGACAAAGCGTGGATGTGGGAGAGTCCCAGCAGCGCCTGCTCACACTCCTGTGATTGTTCTGCCACTTCTGTCATCTTGGGGCGTTTGAACTTGATTTGTTGAGGGCGTGGGGATGGTTCTGAATGAGCACAATTAGGATTTTTCTGGGTGGAAATAAGTTCATTTGCTCTCTTCATCTGTTGGGCTGAGATTGAGCCGTTCCAACGGGGCCTGGTTATCAGTGTGGGGCACTCGGGTTACTCAGGGCAGCTCAGCTTTTTTTTTTTTCCACTCTGCTTTTGGCTCCTTGGCAGGGCTGGAACAAAGAGGGGATGTGTGGCCCTTGTGTTCTGCAGCACCACAAACATGAGTAACCACCAACAGAAAGAAAACAGCTGCCCCTCCTGAAGGTTTTAATCTCTTAAAATTCGAGTTCTTAACACTCTGAACAATCACCTGCCTGGCACAGGGGGCAGGCAGAGCTCCAGAAGGGTGCACACTTGTCTCCCAACTTCCTGGTATTTCCCTGTGGATAAACTCCCTTGCCCTGGAGAGTGTGGTGGGGTGATTCATTTCTCTCACTGGAAACTACTCCGAGGAGTTTCTTGGTTGCAAAACAACTTATCTGTGAAGAGTTTACAACCCGAGGTACACAGCTCTTTTAAATATCTTTTGCAGTCCCTTTCATGTATCTTAGGGTATATTTAGCAATGTTTAACCTGTATCTGTTGCTTTTTATAGGTTGATTATGCAGTGTGTGCCAGCCTAAGGAATGTATAGTCTGATCCTGCTGGCTGCCAGTTAAAGATTAATTGTGACACTCTTTGTGTGTAATCCTTGAAAAATGAAGCTTGATGGGTGTAGTATTTGTGCTCAGTGTCTCCTGGGGAGAGGGGAAGTTGTCCAGGATAAATAATACATGGTTGTGTTATCCTGTGTTGTAACTTGCATTTCAGGCACATGAAATTAAACCTGAATTTGCATTTCCCAGCAAGTGAAAATTAAACCTGAATTTGCATTTCCAGCAAGTGAAAATTAAACCTGAATTTGCACTTCCAGCAAGTGAAATTAAACCTGAATTTGCACTTCCAGCAAGTGAAATTAAACCTGCTTTTAAGAGTTAAAGGTACCGAGCTGAGTGTTCAAACCTGGTGCTTCAAAGCCAACACCTCAGGGCTCTCAACTCAAAAATAGGGGTGTCCTGCCTTTCTCCCCCCCCAGAAGGGCTCTTCCAGCCCTGTAATTCCCAAGGCTGGGAGGTTGCAGTGCTCATGTACAAAGGGATTTACTTGGCTCTGTGAATTTGACACCTCTGCACCACGTGTGAGAGCCACACAGGGGCTGGATGCTCTTTGGAATGAAGGGAATTTTTTCCAGTGGGCCAATCAGTTGCTAATTTTACCCCTCAGCTCCCAGAAATTTGCTGGAGATGCAGATTAATAAAATCTCTTCTCTCAGGTTTAAATTCTTAAACAGATACACCCCGGAACACAAGCGAGGTAATTTTAGTTGTCTATTTTTAGAGAGTAAATTGCTAAAAACACACGTGCTTGTTACAATGCTGCTTTTAGAAAAGGGCTGTGGGGCTGTGTGTCAAGAATTGAATTATCTGGTCATGTCTGTGGCTCTGCAGAATTAGTTTTGACTCCGGGAGATCTCTTTGGATGCACCTCACCCTGTATTTCAGGTAGGCTGGCATTCCACTGGAGCCATTGTTCCTGATGTCCCAAGAAGGTTTTTCCATCAAACCCTTTTCCTGCTCTGATGAAAATCTTCAGGTCCTGTTTGGCAGAGCCAAATAATCAATATTTTTAGCTCTTCTGCCATCAAATGATGTTACCTTGGAAAACTTCTGGGGGGGAACTTCAGCTGTTACCTCCTGTTGGCTGGGATTTTCCTCCCTCCTGGTGTCTGTGCCTGGCTGATCTCAACAAGTGTTTGAATTCTGATTAATTTACTGGAGTTTCATCAAAAGCCAGAGGTTTATATTCCTTTATTTCAGATATTTCCTGGTGGTTCATCTGAGTTTTAAGTGTCAACCCTGGGCAGAGCTGCTCATTGTGGGCATTTAGATCTTGCTCTTCCCTTGATTAACCTCTCCTTGCTGAAGAGTGCATTTATTATGTTCTAGGGCAAGGTGAAGCAGGGTGACAGTCCCACATATTCACCTGGGTAATTGCTTATACCTTATGCAGAAAGATGCTTTTTTTTTTTGCCCTTTAATACGATTTCATTCATGAAAATCACTCCGGGGGCAGAACATCTGTCTGGGAAAAAAAGCACTTCCGAGGCATCACTTCCAGCAAAACACATGGATTCATTCCAGGCCATCCCTGGTGTCTGCAGCAATTCAGCTGCAGGTTCTTGTGACATCAGGTGGTCATGAGTTAAGTATGTTGGGCGGGTTCTGGTCCTGTTTTTGTTCTCACAGGTGTGCCTGTCCTTCAGGATTTTAGTGGCTCAGAGGGAGGAGGCTCAGGCTGGAGCCCGGGTGGCAACAGGAGAGCTCATTTTCCCCCCTGAACTCAACTCTGGGAGCCTCAGAAGGTGCTGGGCCACCCCACTGTCACAATTCCTGCCTGCACCATGAATTTCCCCCTTGGTTTTTTTTGGGAGGTGGAGGATAAGCTTTTTTTTTTTAGCCTGCTGGTTCCTTTAGTCCCTCGAGGTGTTTCCTGGTTGTAAAACTGGCTTGATATTGGTAGGAAGTAAGGAAAAAAAAAATCCTAAAAATAGGTGATTTTTCTTTCCAAGGAGCCTCTGAATTGTCTCTGCTTAAACCTAAACTTTCTTATTTTGCAGGCACAGTGCTCCACTGAAAGTTGTGTCCTCGGAAGAGGCTGTTTTTTAAAGATCAAGCCTATTGTTAAACCCACATTGTCTGCAATTTGGACAGCTCTTAATGCATCTTGAACTCCGAATCCAGAGAGATTTGGATTTATAGATTGAATAAAGGTCTCTAGACATTTATAAAAAGCTTTTCTCATTCTGATTTTATTGTGTTTTAGAGGACCTTGAAAAACCCCAAACCCTAATATTGTGATAAAAACTGTTGGGCTCTGATTTTGCTCTTGAGGGAGTGTTGCAGTTGTTCAGTTTCCTGGGCACAGAACTGGTGAAAAAAAAAAAAAGATTTCAGTTTATAAATCTTTGCTAGAAGCATCAAATCTGCTCTCTCTCACCTCAGCTGCTGCAGTTGCTCATTTTGTGCTTTGTTTTCAGAACCAGGTTGGGTTTGTTGGGTTTGATTCCATAAAGAGGCAACGTGGCTCTGCTGCACCTCTTGGTGTGACACCACTGCAGGGCTTGGAATGATGCACTAATAATTACACCTTTAAACCTCTGTTTAGGAAATCAGACAGTCCCATGGTTGGGAGTAAACCAGAGGGATTTGCTTCAGGAGCAAGGTTGGTGTCTGAGGTTGGAAAGGAGCTCCTGGTCAGGCTGGTGAGTGTTCCCCACCCTCTGTGGGCTCTGGATCTCCCTGGAAGAGCTGGTGGGAGCCCTTTGGCTCACAGGTGGATGTGGGAACACACCTATTAAGTTACACATTGAAATTTCTTAAGCCTCCTTATCAGTGGCTGGGCTGGAATCTGGGTTTTATGTCCCACATGACTAAGGGACCATTCCCGGCCGGAGCAGCTCCGCACGGAATCTCTGCTTCCGGCTCCTCCTCGCCCAGATCCCGGGCCCTGATGGCAGAGGGAGAAGTGTCTGCTCCAGCTGGGGCACCTGAGCTTTTTATGGTGCCTTTCCATGCCATAAACCCGTTTCCATGGAGATGCCAGCGGGGCGAGCTGGGCTGGGCACACGGAGCAGCTCCTGGCCCAGGGGAACCAGCTGCCACTGCAGGGAGAATCCTGGAGTGGTGTGGGTTGGGAGGGACCTTTAGAACCATCCAGTTCCATTTAGAACCATCCAGTTCCATGCAGGAACACCCTCCATTAGATCAGGTTGCTCCAAGCCCTGTCCAACCTGGCCTCAGACCCTTCCAGGGATGAGGCAGCCACAACTTCTCTGCGCAACCTGTGCCAGGGCTTTTCCACCCTCCCAGGGAAGGATTTCTTCCCAATATCCCACCTAACCCTGCCTTCTGGCAGTGGGAAGCCATTCCCCCTTGTCCTGTCACTCCAGACCCTCCTAAATAGCCTCTCTCCATCTTTCCTCTAAGTTCCCTTCAGGTCCTGGAAGGCCACAATCAGGTCACCCCAGATCTTCTCTTCACCAGGCCGAACAATCCCAATTTTCCCAGTCTTTCCTCCCAGCAGAGCTGCTCCATCCCTCTGGATGTTTCCTCCCCTGGATTCGCTCCAGCAGCTCCATGTCCCTCCTGTGCTGGGACCCCAGAGCTGGAGGCAGTTCCAGTTGGTTCCTGCCCTGTTCAGACACGGATACCCGGAACGATGGATCCGGGTGTTAAACAGGCATTTTAAGGTTATAACAGTGAAGAAAAAGAAAGGGGTGGAAGTCCTTGTGCTCTGAGGAGCTCACTCTGGGGTGGGAAGCAGCTTCTTCGTGCACATGTTAAATCTGGTTGGCTGTTACAGGAATTTTTACTCCTTTATTTAAGGAACTGCTCTTGTCTCCTGCTCGAAATCGTGTGCAGGACTAGCAGGATCCCCAGCCCCATCCAGCGTGACCATTCTGGTGGTTTCAGCCATCGATTTCTAAATAATTCCCTCTTCAACTCCCAAATATTTTACCCCTTTGTAATTAATTTATATTTCATTGGAATTCCTCTGCATTCAAACAGAGAGCTGGCACAGCCCCACAGTTGATTCCTACGCCGGGAGCTGGCGCTTGGTAAATAAAGCAGAGCCTGTGGAGCCAAGAGCTGGCAGAAGGGAAGCTCCCAGGAAAAGGGGAAGGAGAATCTCCTGGCAGATGTTTTGAACCTCGGAAGTGCTCACAGTGTGGAGCACCCCCAGGGGTTGTGTCTCTGCTCATCTCCCGCCCCAGGTTTTCGCTCTGGTCTCCCATAGATCATCTCCAGGGGAGGCTGGCGGGCTCTCCATCCGTTTTTCATTGCTCTTGGGTTGCCAGGCGTGTACAAGGGCTCTATTGTCAGGCTTTCAGACCCCTTTTTACCCGGCACTTCACTCCCTTCAGTAATTTATGGTGGGATAAGGAGGCCTGGGATGGCTGAGCACGGATCGAGCGCGCGTGTCCCGAGTGCTTCTTCACGGCTCCTGACCACCAAATCCCACCTCAGACGCTCGGGGGAGGGCTTCTGGGATGGGGGGGAGGTGGGAATGCCCACCTCAGGGAGCTTTTCCTCCTGGTGCTCACGGAATTTCTCTTCCAGGTGAAAAATGCAACCAACCAAATCGTGATGAACTGCGCCGACATCGACATCATCACGGCTTCCTACGCGCCGGAAGGGGACGAAGGTAGGGATGGGGATCCTTTCCATCCCCGGCGTTCTGGGAGCTTTGATCCCACAATTACATAACATTTGATAAGCTCAGAATTCCTTATCTCACTTCCTCACTGCCATTTGCATTGTGTTAAAGAAGTTCCCTCAAGCCTCCCTGAAATCTTGATGGGACACCCCTGCAGGAGCTGGGAAGGTGCACTAAGTTATATTTGTCCAAAAGTATAAACCTTTAATAGTGTTTATTAAACAAAATGGGAACAAGCCAGAGGTGTTTGTTCTGCTCCACTGTGCCCCAGGGTTGGAGGCAAAGGATGTTGGGCTGGTTTGACACTGATCTGACACTGGTTTGAACGTGATCTGTACCTGTGGATTTGGGAATATTGACAAAATCCACGACAGGGATTAGATAAGGAATGTATTGATAACACCCTGCAGAAGGAAATACCCGTGGGGAAGGATTTGGGAAGTACAGAAGACACTTAGTTGTCCCTTAGCAGGATGTTCTGAGTGTAGGGCAACAGGGAAAAGGGTGGTTGTGTGGAGGAGACAAGGACTGGGATCCAGCCCAGTGGGAGGCTGGAAGTTCCTGGGGAAATGGGAGCAGCAGTGCCTGTTGGTAACACTCAGCTGGAGTCATTGACTTCCCCAGCTGTATTTTGAGGAGATTTGCAAACACAAAAAGGGTTTTAGCAGCTGAAGCACAAAATGAAGGAGGTGTGCAAAATAAGCTCCATGAATGGTCTAACAGTGATCAAAGCCTTCCTGGTTTTTTTTGCTGGAGCATTTGCTTTTTCAAGCCCAGCAGCTCTTTGGAAGGAGTCCCTGCCCGTGGCTTTTAAGGTCCCTTCCAACCCAAACCATCCCGGGGTTCTGAGTGGACTGTCTGCAACAAGTCTCTGCATTTAAATGGGTTTGACTTCTGTCACTTTTGATATAATATTAGAGCAAGCAGAGGGCTGTTTGGGTGCAGCAGAGGTGAGGAAGTGTCCCGAGGAAGCAGCTTTGGGAGGGTGTGTTTGGAAAAGCCGAGCTCAGCTCAGGAAGCGCCGGCACAGCCAGAGGGGAGGGAATGACTGAGGGGCCTGGAGCTGGGCCACCCCATCCCTGCAGGGAGAGAATGGAGAGCTGTGCCCTACGTGCTCTGGGTTGTACCCTGGCACTCCAACGTTCCCAGCCTTCCCCAGGGAGCTGGCTGGGAGCAGGGTGTTGCCAAGCACTGCTGGAGCTATTCCTGATCCTGAGGAAAGAGGAGATAACCAGGGGTAGTAAGAGCAGAGTGCACCTGGAGTCTGTTCCCTGCCACAGGCCCAACCCCCTGGGAATGGCTTATTTTACCATTGAGAAAATGAGAATAGAAGGGAAAAGTACCTGGGAATTAAAATCTCTTGCCAGCCAAATCAGAAAAAAATACATAAAATAGAGAAGATCTTTTGTAACTTGAAAGTATTAATAGTTGAGCTCAACAGAGACTTAAACCAAAGGGTGCTGGAATTGAGTTTCTCTGGCTTAAATTCCTTCCTTCTGGTTTTTTGGGTAGCCCTGAGTGTGGCTCTCTGGACACACAGGGGTTTGAGTGCAGCACTCAGGCCCTCACAAGCTGTGCTGTCATAAATGCTCCAGGTGTGGCTCTGCTGCACGTTCACTGTAATTATCCCCAGGCTTCAGGGGGTTAAAACATATCTCTGGGGTTGGGGAGGTGCCAAGCAGTGTAATGGCTTTGGAAGGAGAATTGCATGGAATTGGCAGGGTGTTTGCTGGCACCTGTTGATACAGAGTCAGTCTCAGTAATGCTCCTATTGTGCCCAGCTTTGGGATGGTAATTGTATAACTGCTCTCAAAAACTCGGGATGAAACGTGGTCCAGGGAAGCCACAGAAATATCAGCCACTTGGTTGGGATTTAATTCCTTAGGTGAGCCTGCTACCAGCTGCCTGGAGAGTGTGTGTGAAAAGGGGTGAGAAGTTAGGGGTGTCTCCTCCTTTAAAGCTCTTTAAATCTCCTTTAAAATTCTTCCCTAGTGGAGAATTGTTACCTCTTGGTTCTGTGTCTCAGTGGGGGAGAATTTGTCTCACTCTTGGCTGCAGTTTGAGAAAAGGTAAAAGATAATCAGTCACCCATCTCCTTTCAAGTGTGATTCTGTCCCAAAAAGTAGGTGTGGGGAAAAGATCCCTGTCCTTTGTTTCAGGAGGCGTTCTGTTGATTTTTGTGCAGAATAGTTATTTATTTTCCTAATAATTCTTTCTAATCCTGAGTGGGCTCCTTGTCCCCCTGTTCACCTTCTAGAGGTGGATACAGCAGAGAGTAGGACTTGGCCTTTGGAATTTTAATGCAGATTTGCAGGGGAAATCAGATTATTGCCCAACATTTGTCGGGAAGCTGAGGGAGGATCTGCAGCTTTAAAGTCAAAGTAAAGAATTTTGCTGTGTAATCCCCCATCCAGCGAGGAACAGACCAGGGGGGGATTGATTACTCAGGACTTGGGAGCAGAAAAATCCTGTTTCATCATCAAACTGGTGCAGGGATTTGTCAAGTGGGGGGTTGTGGATTTGCTCTGTGTGTGCCAGGAATTCTGTAATGGAACAAAGCTGCTCCAAACACCCGAGTTTTCCGTTGCTGGAGCTGCTCCTCCCACTGATTATAAGGAGTCATTGGGATTGGGTTGGGTGTTTTTTTTTTTCCCAGAAGCTGTTTTTTAGCATTTCTGCTGCATCTTTGGCTTTTAGGTGTGCACGTGCTGCACTGCCTGGGTCCAGATGGTTGCCTTGGCTCAGCTGAATGAGGAACTGCAAAGACATTCCCAAGCAAGTGGAGTTTGAAGGGATTGAGTTTCAGACTCGCTGAATGCGAAGGAGTTTGAGCTTCCTGTGAACGTCTCCTCCAGGCAGCTGTGAAGTTGTGATGGAGGGAGTGAATTAGGTTGTCTTTGGCTTGGAATCTCCTCGGGTTCTGGGGGGGATCTAAAGCAGCTTTTCAGTTTTAGAGGTGCTTGGAGGGCAGCAGTTGGCAGCTCCACGTAGGAAATCCCAGGCAGCAGGAGCGGTGTTTGTTCAGCAGGAATAATAACCCAAAGTACAACTTTGGGTTGTACTTCAACCTTTAAGAGGCTTTAGGGCCAGGACTCATTCTTTTGGCCTTTCCCTTCCCACTATGGGATGCTGGTTACACCAGAGCCTCAGGTGGTGTTTAAAAAAAGAGACAACCCAAAAAAACCCTCCCCAAAAATCAGTAGTACTCATGGAAAGCTGAGTGCCTGTCCTCCCTCCCTCCCTCCTCCTGGCATTCCTGCTGGCCCTGCTGAGCAGCCAAGTGCATCAGGAAACTGCCTCCACAAGGGGAACAAAAAAAAGGCACCTTCCTGCTCCTGGTGGTTGTGTGGCAATTCCAGTGGAAGGAAGGGAATGGGAACATGAATTCCCACCTGGGGCCAGGTGGCAAAGCCAACTGCTGCTGCTGCCTGTGACAGTCTGGAGTTGTTTAAACCAGTGGTGAATGTTTGTTTGTTGTAGGAAACTTCCCCTTCATCCTTTTTTCTCTGGAGAGGACTCGATGTGACAGGGGTTTAATGCAGGTTTTTAGGGAGAGCTGGGCTGCCTTGGCCTGGACCAGTTGGGAATATCTGAAGCATGAGAATATGTTTTAGGATTTTACAGGTTGAATCTCATGGAAAGGGCTTGGAAGCATTAGGGTTCCTGGGAATTGGGGGACAGGGAGTGCTGGGTCAGCACAGGGAGGGTTTAAGCAAACAGTTTAATTTGCAGTAGAGAAGCCAGAGTGCTCCCAGCCCCTGCAGCTCCCCTGGGAATGCAAGGTCATTAAGCCACCATACCTTAATTGCCTGTGACTTCTCCATGCCATGGATCGAGGGCCACTTGAAAAAATTCCATCTTTCCTCTGGGCTTCGAGTCCAGATTTGCCTTTGCTCAAAGGCCTTGGCTGGGAGCCACGATTGGGAGTGATGGAGCCCAGGAACTGGATCATTAATCGATGGCTCCCTCTGGTCACTGTGCAGTTGCAGGAAGTGCTCTGTGGCAGGCCTGGGATTTATTGCAAAAGCTGTTGTAGAATTTGAAGTGCAGAGCTCCAAGTTCTGGGATGCAATTTTTTAGGCTTTTTTTTTTTTTTTTTCTTTCCCCCCCCCCCCAAAAAACCCACGGAGCAGCAGCTTTTGATTTTTCTCATGCAGCTCAGCCCAGACTGTGTACTAATGTGCTAGTGATTAACTTGCAACCTTGCAGTGCCAAACTCTCCAAAGTTTGCAGGCTGCCAAAACTGGGCTGTTCTCTTCAGGAGCTTTTGTATTGCACTGGTAGGAATTCACACAGCCCTTTGCTGCAATCACATCTTTGTTAGAAGCAGTCCTCTTAAACTCGAACAAAAAGTATTGTTGATGGTTTTCCATGGTTTCTTTTGCTCTGGATTAAATTACTGGCACTGAGTAGTCAGTTTAAACAACAAAAAAAATAAAAATGTAGCTTTGAATCTTTCATTTATGTTCTTTTGCTTTGGAATTTGATGTGTGAGGAGCTGCTTTGAGTAAGAAAACCCTGAAGGCCTTCACCTCCTAACCCTGGTGATGTTCAGCTCTGTCTTTCCTGGTACAGGTTAAAAAGCTCACAAAGTAGCAGAGCTGCAAATTCAAACACACTTAAGAGCACTTCACATTTGGGAGAGGAGGAGGGGGAAACTTGATATCCATTGTCAACCTTTGGCAGAAGCTGCACATAACACACATTCCTCTGCACTCCTCAGTTTGGGGAGGTTGGAGCTCTGCTCCTGAAATCCTGCTGGGGGTTTGGGAGGTTGGAGCTCTGCTCCTGAAATCCTGCTGGGGTTTGGGAGGTTGGAGCTCTGCTCCTGAAATCCTGCTGGGGTTTGTCTCCCCTATCAGATCCTTGTAAAAAAGATAAAAATGTTTATGGTTTGCTGTGGTCCTTTTAAAAATCCACTGGGGGGGAAGTGTTGCTGCATTCCTGAGCTGATCCTTATCCAGCCTCTCTCAGGTGTTCACTTACCCTCTGACCACAACCTCCAGCAGCAGCAGGAGCCCTCCAGGCTCCCAACTTCCCAGCAGGAATCCAGCCAGTCCTTCCCTCTGACCCAGGGCACCCACATGCTGCTGCAGAACAACAGGTTTGTTGTCTGCTGGACTCGGGGGTCAAAATTCCTGGGATCTGAAGGATGGAGTCAGCAACCAGCTCCTCTCTGCTGCTGGAAGCCCACTTCAGATGAACACCTTGCACATAAGGACTGTTCTCCTGAAAATCTTCCTTTTCTGCCCCAGTACCCCCAGAGTTACAGGAAGAAAAGCCAAACCCTTATTTTTGGTGCTCTTTTCCCACTGTTTGCTGGCAGTTGGGTGCCCTTGGCATGGATTCTGCTTTAAATGCTCCATCTCATCCCTCTTAAAGTTGATTTTCAAAATCTTGGAACTCCCCAGCGCGGATCAGGAGTCTAAAGTTCTTCTGCTTGATCCTGTGGAGGATTTTTCCCCCCTGCATTTGTTTCTACTCTGTATTTTTTGCAGCTATTTCTGTGTTATTTGAGCCTTGTCTGTGTCCTGCACCCCAGCACGGTGGTTAACTCAGATTAAACCCTGAGCAGAGCTCAGTGAAACCTGTACTTAAAACTAATTTATTCATGCAGCTCCTGCATTTATGTGCTCTGGGAGCAGGGGTTTAAGGCTGAAATCACACTATTCCAGAATAAACAGCATTTGAAATTTTAGAACAATAAAAGCACGTTTCCAGTTCCCTTTGTCACTTGTGGAACAGCTCAGCTGAACATCCTGGAGTGTGCTGAGGCTGAAACCCAACACCTGGGTGCTTGGAGTGATACCTGAGTGTGGAAAACAAGTCCTTTTGTGACTGAAATTGTTGTTGCAGACCAGCTTTGTCATTCAAGAAGTCGGCTGAGTGGCAAGTTTTCCTTTTAGGATGAAAAGCCTGTTGTTGTGTCCAAGTTTAGCAGTGGAAGATGCTGCTGCAGAAACCTTTTCTCAGCTGCTTTGGAGCAGATTTAAGGTTCTTAAAGATAATTTCTCAAGGGTTTTTGCAGTGGTTGAACGACACAGGGAGCAAAGAGAGGTCCTGCATAGCTATTCCAGGTTTTTTTGGCTGAAGGATCATATAGATCCACATCATGTTGGAGGCAGCAAGTGGGACCTGAGTTAGGAAGGAGGAAACAACACCAGGTGCCCTCCCCTGGCTCTGTGGAGCTTCAGGACACTTTAATTCTGGGGAGGTTCCCTCCCCCTGTCTCTCCAGCTTGGCCTCATAGTTTGGATGTTTGCATCCACAAATAGTTCCAGTGCTGTGTAAATACCAAACTGCTTCATTTTTGGGTGGATTTGGGATCCCTTTGCTGAGCAGGATAGGAGCTCCAAGGTGGACTCTGCTTCTGAAGTCACTTTTTAAATAAAACCAACATTGTGTTTTATTTTGTGGTTAAATCCAAGCAAACCTCCACCCCCTCCTGCCCTGCTGTGGAGATTAATGTGCTTTTCCAAGTGAGAGCCACAGATTGGGTAAATAAATCCTAAGCATCTTGTTTGGGATAATTATTAAGAGTCCTGCTGCACTGATGGAAGTGTTTAATATTGAGGGGAATTTTGGTGCAATATTTCACCATTTGTCAGGATTGTGGCAGCTGTTCCCAGCATTCCTGGTGTCCAGATGCTGTTCTTGCTGCAGGTTTATCATTTATCAGCTCACCTTTCGTTCCTGGGCTCGACAGAAGCTTTCCCTGCCATGGAATTCTGAGCATGAGGGTGTTCCTCTGCTTCCTCACATTGAATTATGGATTATTCAGGATCTCCATTGATTTGCTCTGGAGCTGCAGCACGTTGGGTTCAGCTGATTCAGTGAATTTGAAATGTTTTATTATTCTAATCTGAACGTTCCTGAGCACAAACCCCTCTCTGGGGCTGCCTCTGACCAAGGAAATGTTTTCTGTTCCAGAGGTTCACGCCACGGGGTTCAACTACCAAAACGAGGATGAAAAGGTTACTCTCTCCTTTCCCAGTACCCTGCAGAAAGGTAGGAGCTATTCCCCTGCTTCCTGCTGCCTCCAGCCCTGGGTTTGAGGGGTTTGCACTTGGAAAAGCTGGAGTGGGACAGCTCTGCCTTCCCTGAAGCTCCCCAGTGTGGGTGTGGTGCTCCCTGTGGATCTGCCCACCGTGGGTCACTCTGGGAGCCTCTGGAACTGGAAATGTTGTTTCACTGAGGGTGGTATTTCCTGCCAACACCTGAGGTGGCTCTGATTGTTTCCCTGCTCTTGGGAGGCAGGAGCTGTTCCTGTTATTCCTCCTGAGCTGTTCCCTCCTGAGCTCCTTGGAATTACTGCAGGATTTTCCTCACCTTCGACGTTTGGATTCTTCTGGAACTGCTGCAGCTTCTTGCTCTGAGGAGCCCGTGGGTTGAAACAGCTCCTCAGTTTAAATAAAGCAGTTTTATTTCATCTGGATAAATACAAATAGGAAATTCTGGGATGATCAAGCAGGAATGTTTGGTTCTATGGGATCTTGGCTGCTGGTCTGGGCAGGCTCAGGTTTCCCCTTTTGCACCGAGACATCAAGGGCAGAATAAATCCTGAGACTAATTGACTTATGAGCTTGAGCACTGCCACAGCTCCATCTTGGCTTTGTAGTGGATTCCACAGGATGCCATTATTGCTTCTATCCTATATTTGTGCCAACTTTAAAGCGAGGATTAGAGGATCAGACTTTGGGAATGGCTTAAGGTTGGTCTCTCCTGGTTGTGCTTTGTGCTTAGAAGGTGAGACTGAGCCCTGCAGCAGCCTCTGGTAGCAATCCCAAAAATCTGTGGGGAGCCTGGCTTTGCTCTTCTGGAGTTTGTCTGGGGAGAGTGGAGGGTTTGTGGGGGGCTGGCACGGGAGGGACGGAGAGGAGCCAAAGGGGCCTGGTGGTCCAGACCAAATCCATGCTCTGTTTGGCACAATCCAGTAACAACACCCCCCTCTGTTTGTGTTGCAGGGACAGGGACACTAAAGATAGACTTTGTAGGGGAGCTGAATGATAAAATGAAAGGTTTTTACCGGAGTAAATACACCACCCCCACCGGAGACACCCGCTACGCTGCTGTCACTCAGTTCGAGGTACGGGCTGCACTGCTGCTTTCAGGGAGGATTTATGCTTGGAAGAGGCAAAGGCACAGTTTTCCTGCCTTTATCTCTCCCCTCTGGGTGAATTTCATTATTTTTTACTCACATTTAAACAGCCTTTACGCTGCGGCCTCCGGGGCAGGAAATCGGGGCTGTGCCAATTCCCCAGGCAGGGCTGGTGCTGCTGGGGGCTGCATCCCAGCCAGGCAGGAGCTGCAGTGTTCAGGAGCATCTCATGATTTAGACACGCTCAGATACCTCTGTGAAACCTCCTTTTGGGAAGCACTTTAATCTTTCTTTAACGGGTTGTGTTTTATCTCTCATCTCCCCGACATCCCAAACGTGAGCCCCGGCCCGGCCCTGTTATGTAAACCCCCACCAAAATGGCAGGATTTGCCTCCAGATTGCAATCCCAGAGTGATCCCCCTGCTTACATAAAGCAGGCAGCGCTTCCCTGCCAGGGGCAGAGGGTTTTTTGGGAGCGGGCTGATGGAATATAAATAGGTGGTCGTGTGTGCAGGGCCTGTGAACGCCTGGGTGCCCTCTGTGCTTTCACATGACTGAGCTTTGCTCCTCTCATGACTCTGCTAAATTTTCCTCAGACTGTACAATTCCATCAGAGCACAGAGGCCTTTTCAGCTGCTCTTATTTTTTCAAGCCGAGGGTGAAATAAGAATAAAATGCTCTGATGCAGAGGTCAAGAGTGTCTGTGATTCACCCACTTCTTGCCCCAAAATAAGCTGAATTTGTGTGTTTTGCTGCCACAGTCTCCTGTGATTTATTTATTTAATGCTCTTTTTTTCAGGCTACTGATGCTCGCAGAGCTTTCCCTTGCTGGGATGAACCTGCTATTAAGGCAACATTTGATATTTCTTTGGTGGTTCCTAAAGACAGAGTAGCTTTGTCAAATATGGTGAGTCCTTGATGTGCAAATAAACAGTGTTTTAAATAAAGCTGTGATAACACCAGCTGCTTAATTGATAATTAATAATGTGTCTTGGTAACAGAATTAGGAATACAGGCTGCCTTGCTATTGCTAAGGAGCAATAAATGCAGAGAGCTTTGAAACAAGGTGGTATTTGATGTCAGGTGCACAAAACCTGAACAGGTTGGACAAACCTGGTGGTTTAAAAAAAATAAATATAATAAATAGTGGTAAGTATATATAATATGTGTAAAATATATAAAAGTATATTAAAAATATATAAAAATAATAAATATAAATAATATATATATAATAAATAATAAATGTTGGCATATGTCAAGCCATGTGCTGGTTGATTAAGAGTGACTGGGGAAAAGTCCTTTGTGTGTTACCCAGAAGCACTTGAGATAAATCAGAGAGTTTCCTGCTCTGGAGAATTTCTGTCCAGAACTGGGATGAAATGTGGAAGCAGAAGTACCTCTGTCAC
This sequence comes from Pseudopipra pipra, assembly GCF_036250125.1. Lineage (NCBI taxonomy): Eukaryota > Metazoa > Chordata > Aves > Passeriformes > Pipridae > Pseudopipra > Pseudopipra pipra. The sequence goes on from NC_087574.1 coordinate 5,395,663, forward strand.
AAAATGGGCATTTTTAGTTTGCTGCCTGCACATATTTTTAGATGATGTTGCTGGAGAAGAGTCAGTTTAAAAATAGACTTTTTTTTTTTTTTATTCCTAACATTGAGAGTTACCTGTAAAGTCTGGCCTGGCCTTGACCACGTGGTTTCTGTTTCAAGTGAAAGTTTCTGTTTCAAGGGAAGGTTTGTGTTTCAAGCAAAAACTGGAGCCTTCCTAGGATGAGAGCAGTGCTGGTTTTGAAGGACAGATGCTTTGGAAATAATGGAATATAACTTTTAACTTGACAAGGAGCTGAACAGGAGCCAGAGTGTGCCCAGGTGGCCAAGAAGGCCAATGGATCCTGGCCTGGCTCAGGAACAGGGTGGCCAACAGGTCCAGGGAAGTGATTCTTCCCCTGGACTCAGCGCTGGTGAGGCCACCCCTGGAGTGCTGTGTCCAGCTCTGGGCCCTCAGCTCAGGAAGGACATGGAGGGGCTGGAGCAGGTCCAGAGGAGAGCAACAAGGCTGGGGAAGGGACTGGAGCTCAAGTGCTGTGAGGAGAGGCTGAGGGAGCTGGGGGGGCTCAGCCTGGAGAAGAGGAGGCTCAGGGGAGACCTCCTCACTCTCTGCAACTCCCTGACAGGAGGGGGGAGCCAGGGGGGGGTTGGTCTCTTTTCCCAGGCAACCATCAGCAAGACAAGAGGGCTGGGTCTGCAGCTGTGCCAGGGGAGGGGTAGGTTGGAGATTAGGAAGAATTTCTTTGCAGAGAGGGTGCTCAGCCATTGGAATGGGCTGCCCAGGGAAGGGGTGGATTCTCCATCCCTGGAGGTGTTTAAGGACAGACTGGATGTGGCATCAGTGCCATGGGCTGGGAACCACAGCGGGGTTGGATCAAGGGTTGGACTGGATGATCTCAGAGGTCCCTTCCAACCCAGCTGATTCTCTGATTCTCTGATATCTTGTATGTTTTTACAATATACAGTATCTCCAGGTTGGACAGGGCATTTTAACAACTGCAGAACCACACCGTGGCCTGGACTTTAAACCTTAACCCCCTTCCATCTTCCCTGTGTGACTCATGAGGATGGAACAACGTTGCGTAATCCCGGTTCCGCTTCCCCAAAAAAGACTTGACGGCTCTGTCCCTCTGTCCCTCTGTCCCTCTGTCCCTCTGTGCCCCCAGAACGTGGTGGACAGGAAGCCCTACCCGGACGACGAGAACCTGGTGGAGGTGAAGTTCGCCAGGACCCCGGTGATGTCCACGTACCTGGTGGCCTTCGTGGTGGGCGAGTACGACTTCGTGGAGGCGCGATCCCAGGACGGGGTCCTGGTCCGGGTCTACACCCCCGTGGGCAAAGCAGAGCAAGGAAAGTTTGCCTTGGAGGTAAATGAGCTCAGAGGGGCCCGGGGTCCAGGAGGGATCCCTGGACACGCCTCTGCTCTGGTCACTCTGCTCTGTCGCCCAAATCCGTGGGGTTTGGGGGTGTTTTTAGTGGCTCGAAGAGGCTGAGCTCCATATTAACCAGAATTTCAGCTGTGGGCAAACCAGTGTCTGCAGTGACCAAAACAAGGGGTTTGACTCAGTTCTGATTTGCTTTTATGGCTTAAAGAGTTTGATATCAAACAGAATTTCAGTTGTGGACCAATGTCTGCAGTGACCAAAACATGGGGTTTGACTCAGTTCTGATTTGCTTTAATGTGCACAAAACCCGAACAGGTTGGACAAACCTGGTGGTTTAAAAAATGTATATATAATAAATAGGATAAGTGTATATGATATGTGTAAAATATATAAAAATAATAAATATAAATAATATATGTAATAAATCTTGGCATATGTCAAGCCACCTGCTGGTTGATTAAGAGTGATTAAGAGCTTGAGTTTGATATCAAACAGAATTTCAGTTGTGGACCAATATCTATAATGACCAAAACATGGGGTTTGACTCAGTTCAGATTTGCTTTAATGTCTCAAAAAAACTCGAGTTTGATATTAAAGAGAAGTTCAGCTGTGGTCAAACCAACGTCTGTAATGACCAAAACATGAGGTTTTAACCCGGTTCTGATTTGCTTTGGTGGCTCAAAAAGACTGAGCTCGTTAAAGAGAATTTCAGTTGTGCACTAAACCAACGACCAAAACAGGTGGGTTAACTCAGCTGAGTCAGTTCTGATCTGCTGATTCTCTGATTAAAGTTCTGATTTGAAGTTCTGATGAAATTCTGATGAAATTCTGATTTCTGCTGAAGTTCTGATTTGCTGATTTCTGGTGAAGTGCTGATTTCTGGGGAAGTTCTGGTTCTCTGATCTCGACTTGGGCCCGAAGATGATGAGAAGTCCTGGAGGGTGGCGACAGCCTGGGAGAAAACAGGGATGGGGAGTCTCCCAAACCATTGTGCTCTGGGAGTGGGGCTGCTGGAAGGAATCTTTGTGCTCCTTTCTTAGTTTCAATCATGAATTCTTGAGTTTTCCCCAGTTCCAAGTTAACAGGACATTTCTCCTCTTATTTCTTACAGGTTGCTGCTAAAACTCTGCCTTTTTATAAGGACTACTTCAATGTTCCTTACCCTCTTCCTAAAATTGATCTCATAGCTATTGCAGACTTTGCTGCTGGTAAAGTAACTCACTTTATTGATGAACTGTATTTCATTTGAATTTTAAACGTTTAGGAAGAGGTGTGTGTATCAATATCAATAAACCTTTGTATTTATTTTATAAAGGTGCCATGGAGAACTGGGGCCTTGTTACTTATAGGTATGCTGTTAAAATACTGTCTTTCCCCCTCTTTGTTCACTAATTCTTGGAATAACTGGATTAGCTTTAGGGAGCTGTAATTACTGGGTGTCATCCCAAATGAGACAGAGTAAATACCTTCAATTTTTGCTTCGGTTTGGATCATTTTGGTGGCGTTGAACAGCTCAGGAAGGCAAAACATCAGCTCTTGCAGGTGCTGTCCAAGGGTGTGAGGTTTTTAAGTGTCTGGCAGCACTGCCTGTTCTGCAGGAAAACTTTCCTGGCCCCTTTTTTTCCCCCCTGTAAAACTCACTGACAACAGCTGGAAGAGTTTCTCCTTTTACCTCGTGGGCAAGTTGGTAAATGTAACACCCACAGAGGAACCATGTGGAGATGAGCAAATCAAAACCATTAACTTGCCTTTCTTTTCAGTTCGATTTTTTTTTTCCCCCTCCTTCTGATCAAGTACTTTTGGCTTGACATTATTCCATTGTCCATGCTCGTTGTCCCAAGGATTTCCCTGCATTTTGAAACAACCTGTAAGCTCCGGACCCGAAATCCTGAAATGGTTTCAATTCCTTCTGCTCGAGCTTTTGATTTGGCCTCAAAAAAATCCACACAGAAATTCGAGCCCAGGTTTCAAATCTGTTTGTCTTCTCACTGCAATTCTGAGGAAATCTGATATTTTGCTCCCTGTGGAAAAGAAAAATACGTGTGTTTATCCTGGATGAGGGGAATTTTTTGGAAGCTCAACGGTGCTGTTCATTTTCCCCCCTTATGCCGAGTTTGGGTTGGCTCCATCCCTTTGGGAGGCACCAGCTGAGGTGCTTTCCCTGGAATTTCAGCATTCCAGGGGTTTTTAAGAGACCCCCCAAAGCCCTGCTGGTGGCTAGGGGAAGGTTTGTGCCTGGCTCAGGGAGCACAAGTGGAGAAACTTGTGTAAGACCTCTTGGAAGAGCCAGAATTCCTTTGGGAAGGAGGGAGGCAGGGCAGACGTGCTGTGCATCTCTCCTGCAGCTGAGGTTCTTAGGTTATGTAGGAGAGCTGGCTGATAAATAAAGGATGAACTTTTACTCCTGCCTGGCTTTTTCCACTTGTCTTCTTGCATGCCATAAGGAATTCCTGCTCCAAAGCATTCCAAAAGCTGTGGAACTGCCCAAATGTCTACGCTGAAGTAGCTTTTGGGTTTGGTTTTTTTTTTATTATTATTATTTTTTCAGTCGTGCTGATCACTTTTTAGCTTATTTAGGTGATTTAACCTGCTTTTTGACTGTGTTTTTTCCCCCTGGGCTCATCCACCCCCTTGCTCAGTTCTCCCTCTCTCTCCACCACAGGGAGACAGCTCTGCTCATTGACCCCAAAAATTCCTGTTCTTCATCTCGCCAGTGGGTTGCTCTGGTTGTGGGACATGAACTGGCTCATCAGTGGTTTGGAAACCTTGTGACCATGGTATGTAACAGCTACAAATCCTGGGTAACAGCTACAAATCCTCCGTGCCCAAATGCATTTGAGTGCCCCCAAACAGCAGCTGGGCATCTTTAAATTAAATATTACATTTATTAAGCCGTGCTTTATTCCCACTTTATTCTTTACATTCCTGGATCTTTTCCAGGTGAATTAATCTGGAGTTGTTTGGGTGTGGCCCTTGTTAGAATTTAGCAATATTCCAGTGTTTTCCTTTCAGCTGGGAATGATCCACCTGTCAGGCTTCATCCCAAGCAGTCCCAGCTCATTCCACATCCTTGCAGCTGAAAAGTTCCTCAGTAGTAACTCCTGTGAATTCCTTGGGATAAATGTGGAGCAAATGCCCAAATGGTTTGGAATTTAACTCATTTTAGTGCTCAAACCAACCCTGGAGCTGTCAGAGCTTCTGCTGGGAACAAATGGCTCCAGCTCCCTCTGGGAATTGGATTTGATGTTCCTGTTCCAATCCCTGCTGGAATCCAAATATTTCCCAGGTTCTGAAGTTCTTTTTTTAGTAAGAAATTAGTGTTTGGTGGAAAAAAAAAAATGGTTTGGAGCCCTAAATCTTCACTCTTTAAACTGTCAGTGAATGGAGGGGGACACAAACCCAGCGTAAATATGAATTTTAGTATTAATTTTAATATAAATTAAACCAAAAAGCAGAGTTTGGGAGACTTTTCTCCGGGGCCATGGAGGCAGCTCTGGCCATTCCTGTCTGTGGCAGCTTCCATGTGAGAGCAGCACAGTGTCTGCAGGGAAAAGCAGGAGTGAAGTGGTGTATTTTTAGCTGTCAGTGGAGTTGAACAGCTGGAAGCAGGGAGAGCCAGCATCCTGTGACAGCCTGTGGGATGCCAGGAAATGCTCACACTCCATTAGTGACCACAAACCTGTGGAGAACTGGGGACAAAAAGGGCTGAGAAAGTTCACAAAACCCTCTAAAACATACATTAAATCAGCTTTTTCCTTTCCTTTTGAAGCTCTAGCTTTCCCCAAAATTTCCTTTAAGAGCTTTTTCTTGTTGGTTATTATCTTCTGTGATGCAGCTCTGCAACAGGAAAAGGCATTCCAGTGTTAGATAATTCCAAGAAAATCAGCTTTCCCTCCTCTCTAACGAGGGGAATGGAGCAGAAAACCTCAGTGGCATCTCTGCTTTGCTTTGCCACTTCTGGCCAGCACAATATCCCAGTTTTTCTGATAAATAAGAACTCCAGGTGTGTGAAGAATTCCTGGGTGTGCTGGAGCCTTGTCTGGGAAACAGGTGCACCAGAGATGTAAAAGAAAATTGGGTGGTCTTCACTCCAAAAATAAAGCAGTGGAGTTTGTCACAGCTTTCCCTGTGGAAATTCCACCCTCCCAGGGGGCAGTGGTTCATTCAGAGGAGAAGCAGGAGGTTTTTGGGACTGGATCCTGTCCAGCTCCTTGTGCTGAGGGAGCAGTGGCACTCTGAGTTACCCACCCCTTTTGCATTTAAAATGGGTGGTTAAAGCATGGAAAAGGGTGTTTCCTTCCTCAGTATCCTTTTTCCTTACCTTTTCTACTTCATTTAAATATTAAATACTAATATTAAATACTAATATTCAAGTGAAAGGCAGAATTTTAAAATGTCACTGTCACATTCTTACCTTTAAAAACACAAATCCCGCTTTTGGCTGGCGAGGAACAACTTTTGAACTGCTCACCAGGCTTCAGGTTTCCATAATTCAGGATATTTCTCGAGATTCCAGGTTTTTCTCCTTAATGTAAGGAAAAAAACCCAAAGCAACAAACCCCAAACCAACTCTTTGTCCCACAATTTGGGGAAGAAAGACCCCGTTGTGTCCCCGCAGCTTTGCTGCCTCCCGGACCTGCAGCTTCTCCTGGCGCTGGGTTTTCCCTAATCCAGGCTGTTTCACGGCTCTGCTCTGACCTCTAGTCCAGGCTCTGGGAATTTCTCCTCCATGTAAAGTTCCTAAAACTTAAGGGGGAGGCAGTTTTTGGGTGCTGGTGGCTCTTCTTGCCCCGCTGATTCTTCAGAGAGGTGAATTCGTGCTCACAAGCGACGCCTCTCTGCTCTGCACTGAGTTAACCCTGCAGACTTAATTTTTTTGCTGCTTAATGGAATTTTGGCCTCTCCTTTGCCTTCCCAGGAATGGTGGACCCACCTGTGGCTGAATGAGGGCTTTGCCTCGTGGATTGAGTACCTGTGTGTGGATCACTGCTTCCCAGAGTACGACATCTGGACCCAGTTTGTCTCTGCCGACTACACACGGGCCCAGGAGCTCGATGCCTTAGACAACAGCCACCCCATTGAAGTGAGTCCTGCTTCCCCTCCTGCCTGTATCCCTGGGTTTTATTAGCCCCAGGGCAGGATTGTTTCCTGGTAATTAAAAAGGGAACTTTGTAGTCATTTCTGCCACAGAGGGAAAGCTGGAGTTGTGGTTACACCGAGGGGATTTCCCTCTGCTTCCCTCTGCTTCCCTCTGCTTCCCTCTGCTTCCCTCTATTTCCCTCTACTTCCCTCTGCTTCCCTCTGCTTCCCTCTGCTTCCCTCTGCTTCCCTCTGCTTCCCTCTGCTTCCCTCTATTTCCCTCTACTTCCCTCTGCTTCCCTCTGCTTCCCCCTGCTTCCCTCTATTTCCCCCTGCTTCCCCCTGCTTCCCCCTGCTTTCTCCTACTTCCCTCTACTGCACAAAGAAAACTCCCTTGTAATTCCCAGAGATGGAGTGTTCTGATGGCCCAAGAAGTGTTTGATGGAATAAATGCTGGGAAATGACCTTGCTTGGTGCAGCAGGTCACTGTAGAGTGATTTACTCCCTGTGTTGTGTTCACTGTCCCTGGGTTGAACAATTTCCCCTGATTTTATCACTTCAGGGCAAGTGTTGAACCAAAAGATCGAAGGAAGAACCCCAAATCTATTAGATTTAACACCAAAACCTAACTCAAAGTGTGTTTAACTTCTAAACCCAGCCATACCTGAGGAAGTTTAATTAGCTGGGTGCAGAGATCCCCTGAGACAACCCAGTGCTGGGTGTGCACGTGCCTTCTCTGGGAGAAAAGTCACCTCCCAAACTCTACCACAAGCAAAATCCAGCGTTTTGGCAGCTGAAATCCCTCTCATGGGAGTTCTCTCCTGTCTCCCCCAGGTCAGTGTGGGCCATCCCTCCGAGGTGGATGAAATATTTGATGCCATTTCCTACAGCAAGGGAGCCTCCGTGATCCGGATGCTGCACGACTACATCGGGGATGAGGTGAAGGGATGGGGCTGCAAAAGCCACCTGGGGCTTTTCAGACCTTTTTTTTTGCAGTTAAAACCAATGATTTTTAACAAAAAAAAAAAAAAATTGAACCTGTGCATTCCATGTTTTGAAAAATTCTCCCAGTTTATCCAGGCTCTGTTGGGATTAACCCAGGAGAAATGGGATAATGGGGAATACAGCAGGAATTGTAGCACTGATTGTAATTGTCCCTGGCTGATTCCTGGGGGTAAGTGTGGCACGGAGGGAGGGGCCCTGACATATCCCACTGTGTGTTCCCAGGATTTCCGGAAAGGCATGAATTTGTACCTGACCAAGTTCCAGCAGAAAAACGCTGCCACAGGTAACTGGGGTCACTGTGGGGCTTGGGGGGAAAAAAATTGGGATTTCTGGAGTCCAGCCCTTCAGTGCTGAAGGGATGAATCCTTAAACAGCCTGTTTTCCACCTGAGAGAGCTGAAATCCCAGGAAATAACTGGCTGGTTTCCACTTTGGTGCCCCTGCCCAGCCAGGATTGAGCACCCTTAGGGATTTTCTGCCCGGGGAACGAGTGGCTGAGGGGATGTGAAAGGGCTGATTTACCCTTTGCCACATTTGCACAGTCATGGAATTTAGAAACAGAGCCTTTGCTTTGCCAAGTGAGCCTTTTGCAAGCTCCCTTTTGCAGTTATTGATCGTGTGTGTGATTAAACAGGGCAAAGTCTCGTCCAACGTTCCCCCAGCAGGTTCTTTGCTTAAACCTTTTTGTGGATCAGGCAGGAATGTGCAAGTGGAACATCAAGCTCTGGCAGCCCGTGGTGTTTGCTCAGCAATTTTTAACATAATATGTAAAAAAACTAAAGGGAAAGATGGCACTATTTGAATATTTAATGTTATTTTTAAGGTATTTTTTCACGATGTGTGAAATTGCTTTATTTTTTAGTGGTAAAGAAGCTGTTCTTCCCCCCTCTCCCCCATGAGTGGTTTAAACTATTTCCTTTTTCTTGCCTCTCCTCTGTTACAATTCAATAAAAACACAACCCAAAGCATAAAGACAAACTGGAGTAAGAGCCCCCCCTCCCCTGTCATGTCCTTATAAATATATCTGCACACACTCAGACTCTGGGAGTGCTGAGTCAGACTTTTCTCCTGCAGAGGATCTCTGGGAAAGCCTGGAAAAAGCCAGTGGCAAACCCATTGCTGCTGTGATGAACACGTGGACCAAACAAATGGGATTCCCACTCATTTACGTGGAAGCTGAGCAGGTAAATCCAACCTTTGGGGTCACCTCGGAGCTGCAGCTCTGCCCTGAGCTGTGCTTTAGGATCAGCTTTAGGGCACCCACTGATCCAGGGCAGGGCTTGCTCTGTGTGCTGACAGCTCTGAGGGGAGGGAGGCACAGCTCCCTGCAGGAATCTGCTGCAAATCCCTGTGGAGTTATCCCAGGCTCTCCCTGCATCCCTGCAGTTTGCTGACGTTGGAGTTTGCTCTGTGTGTGTGAAACGTGTGCTGGGGGAGGGAGGCTCTGGCTCAGCTCCCCCTGCTTCTCATTCCACCTCAATTATGCTTATTCCACAAGATTGCAGGGGGAGGGAGGATCACTGGGAGCAAACTCAGCTGGGAATCAGGGCATGTGTGTTGTGACAGGAGCAGGGATTTGTGCTTTGGGATGAACCCTCAGGTGGATCCTTCTGGAGGAGGAGGAAACAAGTTACCCCGTTAAGCAGAGGGCACACACAGTGATAACAGCAGCTGGCATCAGGGGCTCTAAAAATTCCCTTCTCTCTTTTTCTTCCCTTTTTGTCTTCAGCAAGAAGATGACAGAGTGTTGAAGTTAGTGCAGAAGAAGTTCTGTGCCAGTGGACCATATACTGGTAAGATGAGCAGGAACAGGGTAACCCTTGCTGCTCATGCACTGGCAGCAATTTTGGGAGGTGGAACAGCCCCAGGGCAGAGCAGGGCAGTGCCCTGAGTAATTCCCACCCTGGATCCGGGTGGGAAAACGTGAGGAATTCAAAGGTTGAAGCTCTCACACGTGTGGTTCCCGTGTCCTTGCATGGAGAGCAGGATTCCTCTGCACTCCCTGGCTCCCTGTTCCTTCAGGAATGTCCAGTTTGGGGCCAGTGCTGCATCTGAGGAGCTCTGGAAGCAGCTGGTTTGGAGTGGGGGCTGCAATAAAAACCCCTCATGTGGGAGCCACCTCTGATTCCACCACAGATCCCACCCCTCTTCCATGCTTATATAAATTAAAATGTCTGCCTTCAAAGGTGATTTAAACATTCTTGGCTTTTAACTCTAAAACTGTCACTCCCCTTCAGTTTTCAGTTTTGTGCCTCTGTTCCATTTAATTTGAAGCAGCCAGTGCAGACCCTGTTTGAACACCTTGTTTTACTCAGTGCTGTGTTTTTCCTCAGACCTTCCTTTCCCCCCTTTTCTCCTTCCAGGGGAGGATTTCCCCATGTGGATGGTGCCCATAAGTATTTGCACAAGTGATGACCCCACCTGTGCCAAAATGCAGATCCTGATGGACAAACCAGAGCTCACTGTGGTTTTGAAAGACACCAAACCAGAGCAGTGGGTGAAGGTGAGTCCTGAGGAGGGAGAACACGGCTGGGGGTGGGTTTGGAGCCACTGGAATGTTCCCTTGCCTTTCATTTTCCTCTTTTTTTAAATCTATTCCTTCCCCTTGGAATCTTGTGTTTCTTCTGTGCTGCTGTTGGATTTTGGCTCCTCTCTGGACACTTCCTTAGTGGAGCCCTTTTCCCTTCCAAAACTACTCCAGACAATGTAAACTGGGACTTTTGAGGAATCCAATTAGAGGCAGCTTTGGAGTGGAAGATGTGGAGGCTTTTTTAGTCTCCCAGGGCAACCAGAGTTTAGTTCAAGTCCATCCTGAGCAAAAATAATCCTGTTTATCTTTCATTAGTGGGAAGGATTTCTGGTGGCCACTGCCAGACAAATGTGCATGTGTGAAAAAAAAGCCACTGCTAAGCTCTGCTGCAGCCAAAGGGAATCTGAGAACTGGGAGAGGGTTTAAAAACTGGGAGAGGGTTTAAAAACTGGGAGGGAATTTAAAAACTGGGAGAGGGTTTAAAAATTGGGAGGGAATTTAAAAACTGGGAGAGGGTTTAAAAACTGGGAGGGAATTTAAAACTGGGAGGAAATTTAAAACTGGGAGAGAATTTAAAAATTGGGAGAGAATTTAAAAACTGGGAGAGGGTTTAAAAACTGGGAGGGAATTTAAAAACTGGGAGAGGGTTTAAAAATTGGGAGGGAATTTAAAAACTGGGAGGGAATTTAAAAACTGGGAGGGAATTTAAAAACTGGGATGGAATTTAAAAACTGGGAGAGAATTTAAAAACTGGGAGAGGGTTTAAAAACTGGGAGGGAATTTAAAAACTGGGAGGGAATTTAAAAACTGGGATGGAATTTAAAAACTGGGAGAGAATTTAAAAACTGGGAGAGAATTTAAAAATTGGGAGAGAATTTAAAAACTGGGAGAGGGTTTAAAAACTGGGAGGGAATTTAAAAACTGGGAGGGAATTTAAAAACTGGAAGGGAATTTAAAAACTGAGAGGAAATTTAAAACTGAGAGAATTTAAAAACTGGGAGGGAATTTAAAAACTGGGAGGGAATTTAAAAACTGGGAGAGGGTTTAGAAACTGGGATGGAATTTAAAAACTGGAAGGGAATTTAAAAACTGGAAGGGAATTTAAAAACTGAGAGAGAATTTAAAAATTGGGAGAGAATTTAAAAACTGAGAGAGAATCTAAAAACTGAGAGAGAATCTAAAAACTGAGAGAGAGTTTAAAAACAGAAAGGCAGCAGTGGTTGGGCCCCTTGCTGTAGGAGCTGCTGGGGGAGCTCCCTGTCCTCTCCCTGTCCTTTTCTCCTTGGAAATTTTGATTTTTTTCCCCTCACTTCTCGCGCTTTTCTCTTTTTATTTAAATTACAACGATTCACTCCCCTGACCTGCCAAGCCTGGGGATGTTTCCACTGGTGCAAACCATTAAAAAAAACCAAAACCCCTCATTTGCCTTGTTCCCCCCTTGTAACCTGGGCTGTTTGGTCCCTGCAGCTGAACCTGGGCACGGTGGGGTTCTACCGCACGCAGTACAGCCCGGCCATGCTGCAGGCTCTCATCCCGGCCATCCAGGACCTCTCCCTGCCCCCCGTGGACAGGCTGGGCCTGCAGAACGACCTCTTCTCTCTGGTGAGTGAGAAAAGCTCCAAAATTGGGGGTTCAAGGCAGTTTTTACGGGCAAAATGCCTTTGGGGTGGCTGCATGGGGTTAATTTTTATTTATTGTTAGTGTCGTTATTTATTATCAATTATTTGTTATCCATATTATTTATTATCCATATTATTTGTTACCCATGATATTTATTATTAATATTATTTATTATTAATGTTATTTATTATTCATATTATTTATTATTCATATTATTTGTTATCCATATTATTTGTTATCCATGTTATTTATTATCAATATTATTATCCATAATATTTATTATCCATAATATTTATTATCAATACTATTTAATATCCATTTATTTATTATCCATATTATTTGTTATCCATATTATTTATTATCAATATTATTTGTTATCCATATTATTTATTATCTCTATTATTTATCAATATTATTTATTATCAATATTATTATCCATAATATTTATTATCCATATTATTTATTATCCATATTATTTATTATCCATATTATTTATTATCCATATTATTTATTATCCATATTATTTATTTTCCATATTATTTGTTATCCGTATTATTTATTATCTGTATTATTTGTTATCCGTATTATTTATTATCAATATTATTATCCATAATATTTATTATCCATAATATTTATTATCAATGCTATTTATTATCCATTTATTTATTAGTATTATTTATTATCCATAGTATTTATTATCCATAATATTTATTATCCATAGTATTTATTATGGATAATACTTATTATCCATAATATTTGTTATCTATAATATTTATTGTCAATAATAATAAATAATAAAAATAATAAAAATAAATAATAATAAAATAAATAAAATAATAAATAAGCAACAGGCAATAAGTAAATACACAAGGAGCTCTTCAATGCCTTAATTCTGCCTGAAAATAAGATTATTCTGTGTTTTTTCCCCCTGCCAGGCCCGGGCTGGGATCATCAGCACCGTGGAGGTTCTCAAAGTCATGGAGGCTTTTGTGAACGAGCCCAACTACACGGTGTGGAGCGACCTGAGCTGCAACCTGGGCATCCTGGCCACCCTCCTGTCCCACACCGACTTCCACGAGGACATCCAGGCCTTCGTCAGGGACGTCTTCTCCCCCATCGGGGACAGGCTGGGCTGGGACCCCCGGCCTGGGGAGGGTGAGCAGCCCCTGCTCTGCAGCCCTGGGGGGCCGGGCAGCTCCTGGGGGGAGGAGGTTTGGGGGGATTCTGGGAAATTGGGGTCGATAAGTCAGAATTATGGGGGGAATTCTGGGAAATTCGGTGGTGGTTTGGGAAATTTTGTGTCGATAATTCAGAATTTTGGGGGGATCTCTTTGGAAATCTTGTGTGTCAAGAATTCAAAATTATGGGGGAAACCTCTTTGGAAATCTTAGGTGTCAATAATTCAAAATTTTGGGGGAAACCTCTTTGGAAATCTTATGTGTCAGTAATTCAAAATTATGGGGCTGGAATCTTCCTCTCCTTTTTGTGAAAAAAATCAATGTATTCCCCACCAAAAATCAACGTATTCCTCCCAGCAGGAAGGAGAGGCCTGGGCTCCATTGTGTGTCCCAGTAATTACATTTTTTTTCCCTCTTCCTCACTCTTAGGTCACCTAGATGCCCTTCTGAGGGGTCTGGTCTTGGGAAAACTGGGGAAAGCTGGGCACAAGGCAACGTTAGAAGAGGCCCGACGCCGGTTTAAGGACCACGTGGAAGGAAAACACATCCTGTCAGCTGACCTGAGGAGTCCTGTAGGTTACTGCACATCCCCAAAACGCTGTCCCCACTCCCAAAAATAGGGAATTTCGAGGAAAACCAGTGTCAGGGGTGGTTTGGGTGGAGGGGGTGGGAGCTTGGCTCAGTCCAAAGCTGGGATCAGCTCCCGAAGGAAATGGTCCTGGGGAGGCTGAAATATCCCTGGATCTGCCATCCTGGGGCTTTGCTGTGGTTGGAATTGCCAAAATGATGCTGAGGTTGAGGGGAGAAAAGTGAAGGAGTTGAAGCATCTCTGCAATCCAGCCTGAGAACACACCCGGGGTCAGTGCTGGGCCTGTTCCCTGGGCTGAGTTCTGACCCCAGTGTGCACAAACTGTCCCATTCCTGGCAGTTCCAAAGGCATTCCTTGGGTTTTTGCTCTGTCCCAGGTCTATGTGACGGTGCTGAAGCACGGGGACAGCTCCACTTTGGACACCATGCTGAAGGTGGGTTCCCACTCCAACCCAGACTCAACAGCTCACCCCAAAAGCTCCTCTGGGATGTGTTTGATCCAGGCTCGGGCCCTGCTCCCTGCCTGGTGTCAAATTGCCACCTAGTGGAGTGTCCCAGCTCTCCTTTTGGGATCCTTCCTCCCTGCTGGAGGAACACTTGACCTCCTCAGCTACTTGACCTTTATATAAACAGCGATGCAAATCAGTTTATTACCGATTTAATTTGTGCTCGTGGACACGGGGTGAGTCTGTGGTGGGGGAATAACTGCAGGGTGAGTCACCAGCCAGGTCAATTTGTCACATATTGGGCTGGAAGATTAATTAGCAGCTCTGCCATACCCAGGGAGTCCATTAGGTGAGGAGTCAGCCTTTTTTATTTTGTGTTTTAACACTCTTCTCTTTGGCCCTGAAGCTCCACAAGCAGGCAGACATGCAGGAGGAGAAGAACAGAATTGAACGTGTTCTTGGAGCCATCTCTCAGCCAGAACTGATTCAAAAAGTTCTCACCTTTGCACTTTCAGTAAGTTCTTGGGAAAGCTGCTGGATAGTAGGATAATCACAATAATTATAATAATAATCCTAATATTAGGATATTCCTTCAGGGTACTGTATAACCCCTACCTTGTGGGAGTGGCAAGTGTGTTCAGAGCACTTGGGGGTACAGCACTGTGAGGATAAAATGTGTTAAAACAGGAGAAATTATCTCAATTATTAAGTCTTTGAATTGCATCTTAAAATTCTTCTTAGGGAATTTTTTTTTTCAATTGACAGATTAAACCTTTGAGTCGTACCTTAAAATTTTGGGGGTAAAAAAAAAAAAAAAAAGCTTTTATTGCCAGCTTGAGGTGTAGAAATGCACAAGGCCAATCCAGCAGGGAACAGCACGAAGCCAACGTGCTGGATTTGCTGGAGCAGGGTGGAATATTCCTTGTTTTTTCCCCATCCCCAGGAAGAGGTACGTCCCCAGGACACGGTGTCGGTGATCGGAGGAGTTGCTGGAGGCAGCAAGCAGGGCAGGAAAGCTGCTTGGAAATTTGTAAGGGACAACTGGGAGGAACTTTATAACCGATACCAAGGGGGATTCTTAATATCCAGACTAATAAAGGTACGGGCAGGGCTGAGGAGGAGCCAGACCCAAACTGTCCTGTGGGAAGGGCTGGAGGCTCTCCCTTGGCTCATGCTGGTTTTTTTTCCCCCTTCAGCTCACAGTGGATGGATTTGCAAATGATAAAATGGCTGCAGAAGTGAAGGTAAGAGCCATTAATTAAAGAAGTGGTTAATTAATCTGTGAGAGGCCTCGTGTGCCTGTCACTGAGGGGAGAGCCAGGAGTTTCCACGTGGATTCTGGTGCTGGGCTGAGGCTCTGCCCGGTTCTGCCCCTGAGCTGCACTGCTTTGGGTTGGATCCAATATCACTGGAACTCCTTCAGTTGGCATTTTCCAAGCAGTGTGCAATCCCAGTGATTTCTCTTTCCTTCTTCTGAGCTTTGATAAAACCCAGCACAGATTGGCAGCAGTTCTGAGCCTCCCCAAGTTCCACCCCGAGCTGGGGCTCATCCTCCCCAGACTGACAGGGCTCGTTTGGGGCTCCCTGGGGTGACAGCCAGGGGGAATTCCTGGCAGGAATTGGCTCAGTTCCACCCTCTGCTCCAAGTTTTCTGTGCTGTGTACAAGGGCAAGGCTTTGGCCCGGGCAGATCAGTGTCTTTGCAGAGTCTGTCTTGGGCTGGGGGCTCAGGGTGTTGTGATTTTGTTACACCCCCTTGTCTCGGTGGAGTTTTGAGAAGGGGTGTGGGCTTGATGATTTATTCTTTTACAAGAATGACTTCTTGGAGGAAGAAACCTAAAAAATGTGGCCCTTAATTATGGCTTTCCTGGTAGGAAAATACTCAGGAGAAATTCTTATTCCAAAGATCAGCTGAGCCATGAGCTCACTCTGCCCCTTTTACCATCTAGTGATTTTAGGAAAGATTTAATAGCTCAAGTGATTTTACAGAGAAATCCTGCACTATGGTTAGTATTTTTTTTTCTTAAAAAACACTTTGCAAAACATCTACCAGAAAAATCAGCCCTAACTAAATCCCAGCTCCTTTCCCAGAGAGCTCCCTGAGCCAGCACAGCGAGCTCTGAGCGGAGCAGTTCACGTGGCTGAGCCTCCGTGTCACCTTGTGGCTACACTGGTGCCAAATCCCGGGAAAAGCTGCTTGGATGGAGGCAGGGCCGGCTCCTGGCTGTGCCAGCTCCTTCTCCTTCAGCCCATTGGAAAATGCAAAGTCACAGCAGCCTCTGGGAAAGCTCCTCCAGCCTCAGCTGCTGGCGGGGGATCGATGGTGTTGGTGCTGGAGGAGGAAATGTGAGACTATCCAGCAAAACTGCCTGGGCCTTTGGAGGTCGTTGCACAGCTTGGAAAGGGGCCTGGGAGGAACGCTGGGAAACCTGATCCTGGGACAAATGCTTGTGCACAGTGGCCTCAGGCTTCCCCCACGTCTCCTTCGGGTGTCCCGAAATACCCGCTGGACCTGCTGCCTGGGGGGCTGGATTCGGCTCCTCAGGGCCACGTGCTGTCCCTGCAGCAAGGACAGGGCAGGGCAGGAGGGGGCTGCCTCATGGAAAAGCCACTGTGGCTTTCCTTTAGCATGGGAATGGAGGGGTTTTGCTGTTCCCACTCCCTGTTTGGGATTACACATCCTGCAGACTCAGCGAGGTTTTCGGTCTGTGCCCGCGTGGCCGCACCTCGAGCTCTGGGGGCAGTTCTGGGTGCCACGAGATAAGATGGATCTAAAGCTGTTGGAGAGTGTCCAAAGGAGGGTCCCAAGGATGGGGAAGGGCCTTGAGGGGAAGCTGAGGGTGAGGGCACTTGGTTTGTTCAGCTGGAGAAGAGGAGACTGAGGGTCTGCAGCTTCCTCCCGAGGGGCAGCTCCGGTCTCTGCTCTGTGTGAGCAGGGACAGCACCCAGGGAATGGCTGGAGCTGTGTCAGGGGGGCTTAGGCTGGATTTTGGGAAAAGGTTCTTCCCCCAAAGGGTGGTTGGGCACTGAGCAGGCTCCCCAGGGCAGTGGGCACAGCCCCAAGGCTGCCAGAGCTCCAGGAGCATTTGGACAATGCCCTCAGGGATTGTTGGGGTGTCTGTGCAGGACCAGTTGTATTGGTTACAGGCTGAGTTCAGTTTGTAAATATAACTCCAAAACACTAAATAACTGCCAACACTTGTTAATTGTTCCTGTTAATACTTTGTGAACTGCCAGGGCACAGCCTTGAGCTGCACCAGGGGACGTTTAGGAAGAAGTTCTTCACAGCAAGGGTGATTGGGTTTTGGAATGGACTGCCCAGGGAGGTGGCAGAGTTACCTGTGTCCTTTGTTGTCATAGATGCCATCACACACTGAGGAGTAGGTAGTGTCACTGGTCCCTGCCAGCCATTTAGGAAGAACAGGTGTGTAAGGGAAGGGCTGAAATTCTCATGCACTGTTGTAAGTGCAAAGATGAGTCATGCACGACAAGGCCTATGGGGAGACCCTGGTTGATATGAATATCACAGCTGAGGATAAGGATTAGAATCCCTCTTGCAGACATTACAGACACACATCAGCTGAGACAGCTGTTTGAGGTGGGACTGGATGTGGCATCAGTGCCACGCTCTGGGATCCGGGGCGGGGTTGGCACAAGGGTCGGACTCCACGATCTCGGAGGGCTGGTGAAGGGACTGGAGCATAAATCCTATGGGGAGAGGCTGAAGGAGCTGGGGTTGTTTAGCCTGGAGAAGAGGAGGCTCAGAGGTGACCTCATCACCGCCTATAACTACCTGAAGGGAAGTTCCAGCCAGGTGGGGGTCGGTCTCTTCTCTCAGGCACTCAGCAATAGGACAAGGGGGCACGGGCTTAAGCTCCGCCAGGGGAAATTTAAGTTGGATATCAGGAGAAAATTCTTTACAGAGAGAGTGATCAGGCATTGGAATGGGCTGCCCAGAGAGGTGGTGGATTCACCATCCCTGGAGATTTTTAAACGCAGACTGGACGTGGCACTGAGTGCCATGATCTAGTAAATGGACTGGATTTGGCCCAAGGGTTGGACTCGATGATCTCGGAGGTCTTTTCCAACCCAATCGATTCTATGATTCCAACCCGGCTGATTCTGCAATTCTGTGACTCTCAAAAGCCCAATTCCTGTTTTATCCTCACCCTGTTCCCATTCCCGTTCTACCCAGGCCTTCTTCGAGAGCCACCCCGCGCCGTCGGCGGAGCGCACGGTGCAGCAGTGCTGCGAGAACATCCTGCTCAACGCGGCCTGGCTCAAGCGGGACGCCGACAACATCCACCACTTCCTGGCCCAGCGCAGGGGCCCCCCGGCCACCGTGTGAGCCCCCTCCCCACCCCAGCCCCAGGTGCCACCCACCCACCCACCCGCCCGCCGCGGCAGAGCCCTGCCCTGGCCGTGCCCCGCGGGGGGCACAGGGACGAGCCACCCCCTCCGGAATGCCAAGAAAAATTTGGAGTACAGTACCTTTCTTCTTTTCTTTTTTCCCTTTTTTTCCCTTTTTTTTCCTTTTTTTTTTTCTTTTTTTTTTCCTTTTTTTTTCCTTTTTTTTCCTTTTTTTTCCTTTTTTTCCTTTTTTTCTTTTTTTTCCTTTTTTTCCTTTTTTTCCTTTTTTTCCTTTTTTTCCTTTTTTTCCTTTTTTTCCTTTTTTTTCCTTTTTTTCCTTTTTTTTTCCTTTTTTCCCTTTTCTTTTTCTTTTTTTTTTCTTTTTTTTTTCTTCTTTTTTTCTCTTTTTTTCCTTCTTTTTTTTTCTTTTTCTCAGCCCTCAGGTTGGGGATTGGACCGTGAATGTAGAGTTTTAACTGGTTCCTCCTGCTCACACACTCCAGATTTGGAAAAAAACAAACAAACAAACAAACAAAAATCCTGTTAAAATTATCGGCAAATCCAGCGAAAAAGAGAAAGAGAGAGAAAAAAAAACAACAAAAAGAACCCGAAAGAAATCTGTAAATATGATAGTAATAAAATAGAGCATAACAAAACTGTGAAACTTCCTCAAGCCTTGTCAGTGGTTAAAATATTTAACACCCCCCTCCCCTCCTGACACTCTTATTGACAGATGTTCTGTTTTTTACACCCTCCCCCACCCCCTAAGAAAGAAATAAAAGGCAACCAGTGGTTTCCAGGTCAGTGGAGAGGCTGGGGCAGGAAGGGGTTGAAGCCTCAGCTGGTGTGGAACAGGTCCCTGGGAAGGCAGGTAGTGCTATAACACAGTCTGTGCATCATCCCAAGGGCAAGGATTTGGGGAGATGTTCCTGCAGACCCCCCACCCCGTGGATTGTAGGTTCCCCCCTCCCTTTTGTGTCACCTCTCAGCAAAACCAAAACCTGTTCTGTTGCTCCTCCTGGGGTCCCCCCGCTGATGTTCCTTCAGAGAGAGAACGGGACTGGGAGGAAACACCTTCCACAGCCACATCCAGGAAGGGAAAGGCTCGTGCAAAATCCACTTCTCCAGTTCAGAACCGCCCCCTCCCCGTGCATGCAGGTGAGGAGGTGCCCGTGGGGCTGGGCTGGGCTCTCCTGGCCCAGCCACCACTGCTTTTCCAAAGGATCCAGCTGCTCCCACCTCCTCTTTCCGCTCCTTTCCGTGATGTCGATGGTAATTAAGAAGCCTTAAATTAGTGCTGACTGGCGTGATGATGATGATGAAGTCCAAGCTGTGTGCCATCATCCCCTCCCGAGGCAGCCTGGTACTAACCAGCCACAACACCCTCTAACAGTGCAAAGGTTGGGAGTTCCATATTTTTCCCCTCCCTCCCCCTTTTTATTCTTTTTTCTTTAACAGGAATTCGTATTTGGTGTGGCTTTAACTGTATTTCGGAAGGTCATCAGACTAACTGTCAGACTGCTTCCCTGAAACATTTTTTTGTGCTATTGTTTAAAAAAAAAACAAACCAGGAGAGAAAAAAAAAAAAAAACAAAAAGGTTACAAAGAGAGGAAAAAAAGAAAAAAAAAAAAAAAAGGAAAAAAAAAAGATTTAAAAACAGTTGGCGTTAATAAAAATGTCAATGTGAAATTCATGTCCTCATCTTGTGTTCTCTTTGAAGCCTCCAAGGACCCAAAGCTGGGAGGGGACAGTGGCCAAGGTGTCATTTACAGCCTCGAGGAACCCCCCAGTCCTCCTGGGCCATGAGTGGTAGGTCTTGGGAAGCACAGACTGTGAGTAGAGCCTGTATAATCTGAATAAAAAGCACTAAAGAACTGACCAGGACAGGCTTTGGAGCGTAAAGGAAAGGGAAAGTTAATTGTTAGTGAGCAAATTTGTATTAAAACCTAAAAAAGTTGAGGGGAGTGGGAGGAAAGTTGTGCAAAATATTGCTGAAAACCTCCAGAAATGGGAGTTTCTGGGCAGTGGAGCTGCAGAGTTCTTGAACAGCATCACACTGGGAGGGCTCAGGGAGCACAGCAGAACCTGTGTAATCTGAATAAAAAGCACTAAAGGACTGACCAGGACAGGGTTTGGAGTGTAAAGGAAAGGGAAAGTTAATTTTTAGTGAGCAAATTTGTATTAAAACCTAAAAAAGTTGAGGGGAGTGGGAGGAAAGTTGTGCAAACATTCCTAAAAACCCCCAAAAGAGCTGCAGAGCTCTTGAACAGCATCACACTGGGAGGGCTCAGGGAGCACAGCAGAACCTGTATAATCTGAATAAAAAGCACTAAAGGACTGCCCAGGACAGGGTTTGGAGTGTAAAGGAAAGGGAAAATCAATTGTGAGCGAGCAAATTTGTATTAAACACCTGAAAAGCTGGGGGGAGAGGGAACAGCATCCTGCAAACACTGCTGATCCAGGGCAGGGAAACACCCCCCAAAGAGGAGTTGAGGAGCAGCTGCAGAGCTCTGGCCCAGCATCCCCCTGGTTGGAATCCCTGGGGAAAAGGGCCCAGGAATTCTGCTGGCCCCGGGTGTTTCCCTGCCGTCAGCACTGCCCTTTCAGCACACTAAGCTGGTTTCCCTTCTGCTCCCTGCACAGACAGAATAACCTGCCAGGCTGGGAGGGGTGGCAGCCTGAGCTGGGGTGAATGGCAGCAGGAGGGGGGGTCTGGAACCAGCAGCCCCGTGGCTGTGGGCCGGGGGGGGAGCTTGTTTTGACTCCACACAAAGCAAACGACACAAGGAGGGGCCCAGAGACAACCCGGTCGTGGTCACTGAGCAAACTGAATGGTCCCTGCAGCCTGGCTGGGCCTGGGCTCCTGGGCAGGCACGGAGAGGAGGGGGCAGTGCTTCATGAGAGTAACTCTGGGCTTTGTCCACTTCAGAGGAAATCTCCTTTTTTTTTTTTTTCTCACCACAAAGTGATGCTCCGGGAGAGGGGCGGGACAAGGAGAGCAGGAGTTTGTTGTGGGTGAGGAAAGGGATGGGATGGGGCTCAAGGGATTGGTAATGAGAGAAGCTGTGGCTGCCCCAGCCCTGGAAGTGTCCAAGGCCAGGTTGGATGGGGTTTGGAGCAGCCTGGGCTGGTGGAAGGTGTCCCTGCCCATGGCAGGGGGTGGGATGAGATGAGCTTTAAGGGCCCTTTCCCACCCCGACCATTCCATAATTCTGGGAAATTTGAGCTCTAAACAGCCTGTGATGTTTTGTTCCTGCAGAGGAAGGGCCACACCTGATCCCTGTGTCCTTCCAATTGGTGCAAATAAACTCATCCTGGATTCCTCTGCTCGCTCCTTAAACCCGAACTCTGATCTGCTCAGAGTGACCCCCAAGCTCGGGATACATCCAAAATCCCAGGCGGTCCCAGCACCTTGGAATTTATGTGGGATTTTCTGAGGAAGCTGGGCAGCCTCAGGAAGGGGAAACCTCATCACCCAGTTCGTGTCCCAGCCCTGCCACGTGCTGGGATCCCCCCCAGTGCCCCGTGTCTGGAGTCAGCAGCTCCTCAGCTCCTCTCTCCCAGTTCCTGCAGTGGGTTTGTGGAAGCAGGAGATGATACAAACCTCTAACGGGGATGCTCAGTATTCCATTTATGGGAATGAGGAGAAAAGCTGCATCCAGCTCCAGTTTCCAGCCCCAGCCCAGGGGAGGTGACTCCTTGTCCTCATTTACACTGGAGTTCGGGGGCTTTCCTTTTTGCCAAGGCCAGACTTGTACTGAGTTCTTTAATTTTTTTCTCTCTCCCTGCTTTTCCAAGGGAAATTCCTGAGGGAATCCCTCCTGGTTGGCACTGCTGGGCTGTGTCCTGATGTTCAGCAACTCCAGCTCTGTGAGGCTCCTCCATTCCCATCTTGCCCCTTTTCCCCTTGGAAAAAGCTGCGAGAGAGGGAATTTCACCTGATTTCACCCCAACAGCTGCTCAGGGAGTTCCCTCTGCTCTGCTGACCAGGCCAGACCCTGGAGAGGCCACGAGAATTCCATCCCAGGCTGGATAACGTGCTGCTCCCTGTGCCAGCCTGTGAGCAGGGATTGGTCTTCAGAGTCCCTGATGTTCCCAGAGTTGTTCCCAGAGCTGTTCCCAGCTCTGCCCAGTGTGGATTTACCAGGAGCAGCCCCTTCTCCTCCTGTCCCTGCCTCTGGATCCTGTGCTCCATCAATCTCTTATCCCAGAGCTCTCCAAGCTTTGCATCACCAGGGAAGGGGTGAACACAACTCCATTCCATGGATCCAACCCCATCCACCTTCCAGAGGTCCCAGCTTTGTTTTTCCAGCTGGAGCAGCTGAGACAGGTGCAGATGAGGCATTGCAAGAACGTGGAATCATGGAATTGTTAAGGTTGGAAAAGCCCCCCGAGGTCATCAAGTCCAACCTTTAAGCAGCACTGCTGTGTCACCACTACAACATGTCCCCAGGAGCCACATCCACGAGTTTTTGAACACTTCCAGGGATGGGGACTCCACCCAGCCCTGAGCAGCCTGTTCCAATGCCTAACTGCCCTTTCCATGAAGAAATTTTCCCTGATATCCAACTAAACACCCCCCTGGCACAGCTTGAGGCCATTTCCTCTCATCCTGTCCCTCCTTCCCTGGGAGCAGAGCCCAGATTCCCACCTGGCTCCACCCTCCTGTCAGGGATTTGTGGAGAACAGTGATGGCAGCAGGACAACCAGAATCCAAATCCCCATGGATGGACCTTTTTTAGCCTTGCTTGTGACTGCACCAACCCTCAGTGCTCCTCATCCAGAGACCTCAAAGCACTTTAGGAAGCAGCTGATCCGGGTTTGCCCCCATTTTAAAACCTGAGACTCACAGCACAGGTGGCCAAAATTCCCAGATTCCCCCGCAGGCCCCTGGAAAAGGTGGGGCTGGAATCTGGGTCTCCCAAGCCCCAGAGCCCCGGTGTGTCCCTGTAACCTGAATTTTTTAGGGGAATGATGGATATTTCTGCCTTGCAGAGCTGTGGGCGAGCCCGTTTCCCCAGCCACGAATAACATCCGTCCCCAGGGCTTTGCTCCAGGGCACGAGGGAGGATTCCCTCAGGGAACGGGTTGTGTTTGTGAGGAATCAGTGCTGGGGTGGGATGGGGAGCCCTGGAGGCACCAGGGACCCGTTTGGCTGCTTTTCCTGCTGGACTGGGAAGGGAACCCTCCCGAGGGAGCAGAAGGGATGGTGATGGAGCTGCTCCTTTGTGTGTCCAGGGTTTGGGAAGCACCTGGAGCCTGGGAAGTGCCTTCCCGTGCTGCCCTGGTGTGAGGGGCTTTCCTTGCATTCCGTGGATAAATGCAGCTGTTTGCAGCTGGAATGGTGGCGCTTGGAATTCCAGGACTGAGCCGGTGTGTGCTGGGAGGGGCAGGAATGGGAATGTCGGGTTGGATGCTCCAGGTGTTTGTAACTCAAGGGTTTTCCCCTGCTGAGGTCACTGAGCTGAGAATCCCACGGAATCCTGGAATGGTTTGGGTGGGAAGGGAGATGAAGGATCATCCCCATGGGCAGGGACACCTCCCACTATCCCAGGTTGCTCCAAGCCCCGTCCAGCCTGGCCTTGGACCCTTCCAGAGATGGGGCAGCCACAGCTTCTCTGGGCAACCTGTGCCAGGGCGTCCTCACCCTCCCAGGGAAGGATTTATTCCCAATATCCCATCTAGCCCTGCCCCTCTCAGGGATCATCCCCTCCTGTCCCCATTTCCCCCCGCAGCGATGCCCGCATTCCATCGGATCCCGTTTCTGGAGCACGTCCCTTTCCCAGGAAACCAAAACACGCGGGCAGCAAGGGATGATTAATGGGATTTGAGCCCGGCGCTCCCGTGCCCGCAGCGCTGCCTCTCCCAGGGCAGCCCCGGCGCTGATCCCTCATCCCGGCCCTTCCCGGGAGGGGCCGCGTCCCAGCTAATTGTCGCTTGTCCCCGTGCCCATGGAATGCCAAAAAGCGCCCGGTTGTGTCACTTAATTGCGAATCCGCCGTTACGCGCCGTTAATTATTCACCTCCACCTTTGGCCCGCCCTTCTTCTCCCAGGCATCCCTTTTTCCCCTCCCGTATCCCGCATCCCACGGATGCGGGTCCGGCCCTTCCCTGCCCTGGCTGTGCCCCGTATCACCGCTTTCTGGGGACACACCGGGGTGCAGACGGGCACTCGAGGGTGGCCGGTGCCGGGCAGGGGAGCGGTTCCATCCCTGTCCCGGTGCTCTCGGGGCTCCGCCCGGTTACCGGCACCTGGGGCTGCGGGACACGTTTCCCGCGGGATGCCCGTCCCGTCCCGGCTCCCCGGCACCGGGCAGGACACACAAACCCAAGCCCACCCTGGACCCCGTTAAACTCGGGCAGCGCCGGCGGCTCCGCTTCCCGAGCACGTGGCTCCTCCCGGGCCGGTTCCGGTGACCGGAGCTGCCGCTGCTTCCCGGGGATGCTGCGGGCGGAGCCGCCGCCAGCAGTGCCGGTCCCGGTGGTCCCCGTGACCCCGCTTCCAGCGATTCCGGTGGTCCCGTTCCCGGTGGTCCCGGTGCCGCCCCCCTCCCCCCCCGCGGTCCTCACGTGGTCGCTCCCACCCCCTCCAACACCCCCCCCTTCCCCATTCAATGGTCCCTTCCCGGCCCCGCCCCCTCCCCGCGCGCGCCGCCGGAAGCCCCGCCCCTTTCCTTCCCTTCTCCCCCCTCCCCCTCCTTCATTCTCCAATGGCCTCGCGCCGCCCGCCCCGACCAATGGGGGCGCGGCGCGCGGGTGGGGGGGTCAGGGCGGCGGCCAATCAGCGCGGCGAGCGCGGGGCGCGCGCGCGCGCGGGGCCGCCCGGCGTATCCCTCCGCCCGCCCCGGTGCGCGCGCGCGCCGCCGCCGCCTCCGCCCCGCGCGGCACCTTTTTACCTCTCCGTTTTTTTTTTTTTTTTTTTTTTCCCTTTTCCTTTGGTTCAGTCCCGCTGCCGCACCCGGGAGGAGCCGCGCGCCTCCCCCGCGTGTCCCGCTTCCTCCGGCCTCCCGGCAAGGCCCCGGCTTTTTCCGCCCTTTCCCCTCCCTCCGGCCCGCCCCGCTCTTCCCCCCCCCACCCCCCCCCCCCCCATCCCATCCCTCCCCTTCCCCCCCTTCTCTCTGGCTCGCTCTCTCCTCCCGCTCCTCCCGCCCGGCGCCGGAGCCGCCACGCCGCCGCCATGGAGCTCATCACCATCCTGGAGAAGACGGTGTCGCCGGGTGAGGGCTCGGGGGGTGCGGGGCTGAGGGCGGGCAGGGCCCGGCGGGGCCTCGCACGGGGGGATGGCGCCCGCAGCGCGCCGGGGGAAGGGCGTGGGCGGCCCGGGGCGCGCGGGAGCCCTCCCGTGTTTGCGGTGCGGGCGCCCGAGGGGCCGCGCGGGGCGCTTGGGCCGCGCCTGACGCCGGTTCTCCCCCACCCCCCCATCCGCCCCCCCTGTCCCTCGCAGACTGCTCGGAGCTCGAGGCGGCGCAGAAGTTCCTGGAGCAGGCGGCCATCGAGAACCTGGTGAGCGCTCGGGGGGCGGCGGCGGGGCCGGCGGTGCCCGCGGAGCTCCCCCCGCGCCCCGCCCGGCCCGGCCCGGCCCGGCCGCCATGGCCGCCCCTGCCCGCGCCCGGCGCCCCCGCGAGGGCCAATCAGCGCGCGAGACGGGGCCCCGCGCGCCAATCAGCGGCGGCGCCGGGCGCGGGGGGCGGGGCCCGGCGCGGGGAGCGGCCGCGGGCCATGTGCGGGCACCGCGGCCATGGCGGGAGCGGGCGGGGCCGCCTGAGGGGAGCGGGCACCGGGGCCGCCGGCGGGCACCGGGACTGCCCGCGGGGCCCGGCCCGGCACGGGGAGGGGGCTCCGGCACCGCCGGGACGCCCCGGCGGGGCGTGAGGATGGGGCACCGGCACCGCCGGGACACCCGCGCGGGCGCGGGGATGGGGCACAGGGACTGCCGGGACACCCCGGCCGGGCACCGGGATGGGGCTCGGAGCGCACCGAGAGCCCTGCCCGGGCCTGGAGCCGGGTCACAGAGTCCACCGAGACCCCAGCCCAGTCCGAGAGCGCACTCCCAGAGCCCAGCGAGACCCTTCCCAGGCCCGGAGCTGGGTCCCAGTGCGAGCCCACCCAGGCCCCTGCCCGGCCCTAGAGCTGAGTCCCAGAGCCAGGTCCCAGTGCCCTCCAGGACCCCCACCCAGTCCCAGTTCTTGCCTGTAGAACCCCCTCATCACCCCAGGGCCCTCCCAGGGGGGTGCTGGAGCAGTGGGGTTCTGGGGAGGGGGTCAGGGTGGTCAAGGATGGTCCACAGGGCAGTACCTGGGGCTCCCCCAGTGACCCTAAAGCAGAGAAAAAATGTATCAAAAATTAATAAAAAAGGAGGAGAAAAAGCCCAAAGCCCCAGGTTTGATCCTTGTGCTGGAGCAGGGAAGGTGGGCTGCTGGTGGTTGAGGAGGGTTTTTGCTTAGTCAGGGTGAGGGGCTGCAGCTCTGGGTGGTCCTTGCAGGGAATGGGGAGCACTGGGTGGTCCTGGAAGGTGCTGGGGGGTCCTGGGGGTTCCTGGGTGCTGGTGTCTCCACTCTGTCCTTGTGACACACCCATTCTCATCCCCCCAAAACTGCCACCTCTCATCCTACAGCCACTTCCATGCCCTGCTCTCCACTGGTGTAAACTGGGAAAGTCACAGGGGCTCCATGTCTGGGAAGGGTGTGTGAGGTCCCCTCGGAATCAGGATTGTGCCAAACATCACTTTTGGGTCTAAATCCCCTGAATTGCAGTTTGTGAGATCTCAGGGTTGACCTGGAGATCCTGGGCTGTGTGACATGAGGGATTTCGGGTCATGATCCTGCTTTTCAGGTGTTTGAAAGAGCTGAGGGAGACGTGGGTTTTCCAAGGTTTCATTTGGATTCTCTGCCCTGTGAGAGAGCAGAGGAGGCAGAGGGACCAAAAACGAGTGTCCTGGCGTGGGATGAGGATGTGGAATGGCCCAGGCTGGGAAAGGGAAGGGGCTGAGGAGCTCCAGGGGGGCTGTGAGGGCAACTGGGGGCTTAGTCCTGGAGGAGGATGAGGCAGGAGGATGAGGATGAGGATGTGGAGCTCAGGGCTGTTCCCACCACAGGATGTGGTCAGTGGGTGGGTGGGAAGAGCCTGGATGGCCCCAGGAGAGGGAAGGGGATGATGGAGCCTCTTGCTCTTCCTCCTCCTCCCCTTCCTCCTCTTCTCCCCCAGCTAATTTAGCCCCTTTTAGCTAATTGAGCCCCTTTTCTGAGCCGTTCACCGACCCCTCTGCAGGTGGGAGCTGAGGTCCTGCACACCTGCATTTCCTTTCACTCTCAGGTCTGGCAGGTTTCATGTGATGCTTCTCATTTTTAGCTGAAATTAATCTGAAAGCCCCACAAAAAAAATACCATTTTTTCCCCTGCTAATTTATGAGTGAGAAACCCAAGGATGCTTCTTCACCTTTGGATTTCGGTGGTTTTGTTCTCAGAGGTGGCAGCAACACTTTTTATTTTGTCCTGTGAACGTGGTTTTTTTTGGGGGCTGGTTCCTCACTTGTTGTAAATTCAGTGTCTAAAACATGAGGGATCTGGATGGTTTGAAGGGGTTTAGTGGGGTTGGTTTGTAGGGTTTTGTCTGCTCCATTTCTATTTCTTACGCTCATCACTTTCAATTTTCCCACATTTTTGTCCCCAAATCCTGCAGTTTGAACGTTAAAAAAAAAGTTCTGGATGGAACAACTAAAATGAATTTGTATTTTAAGAGCTGTGCTGGGTCATTGAGAACGTGGAGTCAAAGACACTGGACTTGTGTGTTAAACTTTTGGAGATTGATTTAGTTTTAAAAATGGCTTTTTTGGTGCCTTAAAATATTTGTGTATCTTAAAATCTCTTATTTTTTTTAAGAGATACCTTAAGAGATGATAGAAATGGGTTTAATGTAACTGTAAGTTAAACATTTCCAGTAAAACCATGTCTCTGCCTCGTGTAAAATGGTTTTGAAGGCGATGCAGCCCCTTCCACTGTTTCCTAGAAAGGTTTTCTGAGCAGGCAAAAAAGCTCCTGAGGGCCAGGAAAATAAAAAAACCCTGAAACTTCAGCTCTGTTTTATGCAGCAGAAACCTGTGAAAATGTGAAGGTGTCAGATCAAGGGTTTAATTAAAACTTAAGGGTTTTAGCAAAGCAAGTGGCATCAGTGTCAGGGGGGTTTATTCCCTTGAGAGGGGGTCACTCATCATTTGGGCTGTGCCCTTTTTAAGTTTCCCCTCATTTTTTGTCCCCAAATCCTGCAGTTGGAAGGCTGAGGAGTCCTGGATGGAACAACTGAAGTGAATTTTATTTTGAGGGCTGGGTTGGGTCACTGAGAACGTGGAGCCCAAGACTCTGGACTTGTGCAGGGAAGGGAGTTTGGAACCCCCCAAACCCCTCTGTGACACCCCAAAAGCAGCCCCTGATCCCTTCACAGCCCCAGTTTAGGTGTTTGCCTTCCAGCAAAGGAATTGAGGAGCAGGGAATTCCCTCCTTGCCAGGCTTGGTTCCCACCTGGAAAAATCCATCCCTTGGCCCGGGGAGGGGTTTATTTGAAGGGATACTCAGGGCAGGCAGGAGCAGGGAAGGTGACAGCTATAAAAAATCCCAACCAGCAGAGGCGCTTCCCAGAGGTCCTGACGAGGAGCTTAAGGGCCCTAATCCCGGGATAGAGCCGGGGCCGGAGCTCCGGCGGCTCCTGGGGGTGATCCTGGAGGCTGTTCTGGGGGGTGATCCCGGAGGGCGTTCCTGGGGGGTGCTCCTGGGGGGTGATCCTGGGGGTGATCCTGGAGGGTGTTCTGGGGGGTGATCCCGGAGGGTGTTCCTGGAGGCTGTTCCTGGGGGGTCATCCTGGAGGGTGTTCTGGGGGGTGTTCCTGGAGGCTGTTCCTGGAGGCTGTTCCTGGAGGCTGTTCCTGGAGGCTGTTCCTGGGGGCTGTTCCTGGGGGGTGATCCTGGGGGGTGTTCCTGGAGGGTGTTCTGGGGGCTGTTCCTGGAGGGTGTTCTGGGCGGTGTTCCTGGAGGGTGATCCCAGAGGGTGTTCCTGGAGGATTTTCCTGGGGGCTGTTCCTGGAGGTTTTTCTGGGGGGTGTTCCCGGGGGGTGTTCTGGGGGCTGTTCCCAGAGGGTGATCCTGGAGGCTGTTCTTGGAGGCTGTTCCTGGAGGGTGTTCCTGGGGGGTGATCCCAGAGGGTGATCCCAGAGGGTGTTCCTGAGGGGTGATCCCAGAGGGTGTTCCTGGGGGCTCCCGGGCTCACGGGGTCGGGGGCTGACCCTGCTCTGTGTCCCCAGCCGACCTTCCTGGTGGAACTGTCCAGAGTGCTGGCAAATCCCGGGAACAGCCAGGTGGCTCGAGTGGCAGCGGGGCTGCAGATCAAGAATTCCCTGACCTCCAAGGATCCCGACATCAAGGCCCAGTACCAGCAGAGATGGCTGGCCATCGACGCCAACGCCCGCAGGGAGGTCAAGAACTACGTGAGTCTCGGGGTTTTGGGGGGTTCTCTCACCCTGGAATGTCTTTTTCCATCATTTTTCCACCTGCCAAGTCTCCCGTTGGAGCAGCAGCAGCAGCAGCAGCACCTGGACTTGTGGTGCTTCTTGTGGGATGTTTATTTATTCCATATGAGTATTGGGGGGATATCGGGACAAGGCTCTTTCTCCAGAGAGTGGTTGGGCACTGGAATTCCCTGGGAATGTCCCGGCTCCAAACCTGCCAGAGCTCAGGGAGCGTCTCTCAGGGGCAAGGGGGGGATTTTGGGGTTGCACTGGGTGATCCTTGGGGATCCCCTCCTGCTCAGGGTATTCTGGGATTCTGAGAGGAAAAGGGGCAATGGATTTAAAGTGCAGAGTTGATCTGGATGAGACAGAAGGAAGTTTTTCCCATGAGGATGTTAAAACACTGGCACAGTTTCCCAGAGGAGCTGGGGCTGCCCCTGGATCCCTGGAAGTGTCCAAGGCCAGGTTGGATGGGGCTTGGAGCAACCTGGGCTGGTGGAAGGTGTCCCTGCCCATGGCAGGGGGTGGGACTGGCTGGGCTTTAAGGTCCCTTCCCACCCAAACCATTCCATGAATCCACGGCTCCTCCTCTGCAGTTCTCTGCTTGGATTTTTCCAGAAGAAAACCCCCCTCAGGGAAGGTTTTTCCTCCTTTCCCGAGGAACAGCTCCCTGAGGTGTTTCACAATCCCACCCTGGAAGCCCAGCCAGTGCCTGACCACAGAGGCCTGAGGAGTTAAAAGGAGTTTTAAGAGTAGAAAATGATAAAAAATTGCAAATCCCAAATAGAAAATTAGATGTTTAAGTTTTGGGAGTTTGCCTGAGGACCCCTGAGCTCTGTGATGGTCAAAGTTTGGGGGTTTGCAGTGACAGAAGTGGTGGCTCAGTGGTTTTTTGGCTGATGGGAGGAAAACAATCCTTGGATGTGAGCAGTGTGATCCCTCTGTTTGTCCTAAAAAAAGAGTTATGGAAGAATACCCAAAAAAGTCATTTTAATTGATTGCAACGTGAAAGGAAATTATTCCTCTGAATGGTTCTGTAGATTGTTTTGGCAGAAAAAATAATTGGTGTTTGGGCAGGGATTTCACCCCCAATTTCTGGTTTGTTAATTTGCTGTACTATAATTTTAGTAATAATAACAACAACAACAGCAACAATAATAATTTGTCTTTATAATTTTAACTAATAACAATAATAACAATTTTGCTTTGTCTTTATAAATTTTAACTAATAATAATTATTATTTTGCTTTGTCTTTATGATTTTAGCTAATCATAACAATTTTGCTTTGTCTTTATAAATTTTAACTAATAATAATTAGTATTTTGCTTTGTCTTTATAATTTTACCTAATCATAATAATTTTGCTTTATCTTTGTGATTTCAACTAATAATAATAGCAATAATAATTTTGCTTTGTCTTGATAATTTTAACTAATAATAACAACAATTTTACTTTGTCCTTATAATTTAAATAATAATAATAACAATTTTGCTTTGTCTTTATAAATTTTAACTAATAATAATAATAATTTTGCTTTGTCTTTATAAATTTTAACTAATAATAATTTTGATTTGTCTTTATAATTTTAACTAATTATAAATATAAAGCAAAATTATTACTATTATTTTAAATAATAATAATTTTGCTTCGTCCTTATAATTTTAACTGATAACAATAATTCTGCTTTGTAGCGATTTTTAAATGACGACTTGATGGTGATATTAATAATTTTTGCTTTATGATAATTCCTCTTTCTGAGTGGGGATGGACTGTTTGACCCTTGCCCTGCTGTGGCACACGGACTGTTCCCAGAGTTAAAGGATGTGTTGGAATCCCAGCTGGAATTCCCATTGGGAATGTTCCTCTCCAGCCCCATTTCTGACCATGCAAACACGGTCCCTGTTTGCAGCAGGAAGCAGAACAAGCCAACTGCTCTGCTGGGGAGGATTTGGGATGGGCAGGGATTGCCTGACCCTGCCCCAACCCCTTCCCTGCCCCATTCCAGGTGCTCCAGACCCTGGGAACGGAGACCTACCGGCCCAGCTCGGCCTCCCAGTGCGTGGCCGGGATCGCCTGCGCCGAGATCCCCATGAACCAGTGGCCAGAGCTCATCCCCCAGCTGGTGGCCAACGTCACCAACCAGCACAGCACCGAGCACATGAAGGAGTCCACGCTGGAGGCCATCGGCTACATCTGCCAGGACATCGTGAGTGCTCCCCTGGGGCTGCCCCGGGGCATTCCCGGCGGGATCCTGCTCCCAGGCTCTCCCCAGAACCTCTTCTCCTCCTTTCTCCCTCCTGTGGTTGGGACTGAAGCTGTGTCGGGGGATTGGGGTGGGATTTTGGGAAAGGTTCTTCCCTAGAAGGTGGTTGGACACAGGAACTCCCCAGCCCTGCCAGAACTCCAAGTTGAAAAATTTCCATGAGGATTTTGCTCCCAGGGTCTCCCCAGCACCCCTTCTCCTCCTTTCTACCTCCTGTGGTTGGGCTTGAAGCTGTGTCAGGGGATTGGGGCTGGATTTTGGGAAAGGTTCTTCCCTAGAAGGTGGTTGGACACAGCCCTGCCAGAGCTCCAAGTTGAAGAATTTCCATGAGGATTTTGCTCCCAGGCTCTCCCCAGCACCTCTTCTCCTTCTTTCTCCCTCCTGTGGTTGGGATTGAAGCTGTGTCAGAGATGCTTAGGTTGGATTTTAGGACAAACTTCTTCCCCCAAGGATGAAGGGCACCAGAACTCCACAGGGAAGTGGTCAGAGCCCCAACCCTGCCAGAGCTCCAGGATGTTCTGGTTGAAGCATTTCCATGAGGATTTTGCTCCCAGGGTCTTCCCAGCACCTCTTCTCTTCCTTTCTCCCTCCTGTGGTTGGGATTGAAGGTGTGTCAGAGATGCTTAGGTTGGATTTTAGGACAAACTTCTTCCCCCAGAGGGTGGTTGGACACAGGAACTCCCCAGGGTTTGGTCACAGCCAGAGCTCCAGGAGGTTCTGGTTGCAGCATTTCCATGAGGATTTTGCTCCCAGGGTCTTCCCAGAACCTCTCATCTTCCCTTCTCCCTCCTGTGGTTGGAATTGAAGCTGTGTCAGGGGATTGGGGCTGGATTTTGGGAAAGGTTCTTCCCCTAGAAGTTGGTTGGACACTGGAACTCCCCAGGGTTTGGTCACAGCCCCAAGGCTGCTGGAGCTCAGGGAATGTTTGGACAACACTCTCAGGGACAGGGTGGGATTTTGGGATGTGCTGTGCAAGGCCAGGAGTTGGATTGGATGATCCTCATGGATCCCTCCCAGCTCAGGGTGTTCCATGACTCTCTGACTTGACAATCTTGGAGGGCTTTTCCAGCCTTAGGAATTCCATGATTCCATATCCAGGAGGCTGTTGGTGCTTCCCTGTGCTGTCTCTTCCTAATCCTGCTGGCAGAGCTGTGGGAGTAAACCCAGGGATGGTGCCTGGAAGGCCTGACCTGCTTTCCCAGCCCGAATCCAGGTCATGTTTCCTGAAGGGAAGGTTTAAGTTTCCGTGTCCCTGCGGTCACACGAGGCCGGGGGAAAACTCCAGCTCAGCATCCAAACGTGGGATAAAACAGGGATAAAACAGGGATCAGTGTTTGATGCCTTCCTGGTTTGGGAAAACCTGACCTTCATATTGGTAGGGAAGCCCCTGTGTTGTTAATTCTGGAATTTTTGAGGCAGGAATGTTGAGCTCTTGGAGGCACCTCTGGTGGGTTTATCCTGGGATTGCAGGAGCTGGTGGGAATTGGTTGGAAAACTGTGTCCTGCTGCTGCAAACTGGAATTAGCAGCTGCTCTTTTGGTGCCACTGAATGTCCTGGAGAACGTGTGTCCCTGCTGGAATCTCTCTGGAGTGAGGCAGGAGGGGAGATCTTTTTTTTGGGGCTTTTATTTGGCTTCCAGGGGTTGGTTTCACTGGGGAGAAAAGTGAAATAAAAGGGGAAATCTGTTTGTGACGAGTCCCTGCAACTCTGGAGGGGCTGTTCCTTGGGTTTTTTGGGGTGGAATGGATCACTAACCTCTGGATTTTCGGGTGCCCTGCCTTGCTGGTTGGGTACATCCCATCTTATATTTATTTTATAAGATCCCCCCTTTAGAGTTTTTATAGTTTTGTGGCAGTAGTTTGGGAACCTTAAATTTTTCTGCTGGGTAAACCCTGATGTAACAATTCACCCAGTTACTTGTGGGTCCTGCAGACTTGGTTTTGCCACGAAGAAAAATGAATCTTTAGTGTGTATTCACAGCTTTATTCCCTAAGCCTTGAGTGTTTAACACTGATTTAACAGTTCCCTGCCCTTGCTGCTGCTCCAGGCAGTGTATTTTTTTTGCTGTCATGTCTAAAAGATACTGGCAAATTTACCAGTAAAAGTAGAGCTCTGCCCAGTCCATAAATTAGTTGGAAATCAGTGGTTTTTTAACATTCTGAGTGAGCAAAGTCAAGTCCTGGAGCTTGTTGGCTTATGTTTGATACAGTGGGATTTATTTGGCATTGAATTTCCAGAGTTTTTGTGCTCAGTTCAGTCTCCTCCTCATCCCAAAAGCAGCAAAGGTGTTCTGGTGTAGGAATTCTTTGGATTTCCCAGTGAGCAAAACATCCTAAAACTTATAGGCATCAGGATTGAGCTTGGAGCAAAATGTCCTAAAACTTGTAGGACTCAGGATTGAGCTCAGGGGGTACTCAATGTATTGAAAAAAAAAAGCTGTTAAGGTGGCAAATAACTGCATGGAAACTTCTTCCCAGGATCCAGAGCAGCTCCAGGACAAATCCAACGAGATCCTGACAGCCATCATCCAGGGAATGAGGAAGGAAGAGCCCAGCAACAACGTCAAGCTGGCGGCCACGAACGCACTCCTGAACTCTTTGGAATTCACCAAAGCAAACTTTGACAAAGAGGTGAGGAGGGAAAAAAAAAACCCCCCTTGGCCTCAGATCCCGGGGCTGAATCCACGGTCTGTGATGAGGAATCATGCACCACGCTGAGTTTTGATGGATAATCCTGTTCTGGCTGAGACTTGGATTCACCTCTAAAAAAATCCCGCGGAAATTTTCGGTGCCGAGGAAGCGTTTGGGGATTTTTTTTGGGGGGGAGAGGGGGGGGAATGAAGTTGAACTGACCTTAGAGCTGAGCCTGTTGGATGCTCTGCTTTCCTGATCCAGGACCAGCTTGGATCAGCACTTCCTTTCAAGTGCTTGTGGCTCCCATCCAGGTTTAACTTGGCCTCTGGAAAATCGTTGGGGGAGGAAAAGTCCAACCTCGGGATGAGCCTCTTTGCAGAGCAGCCAGACCCATGGATTTTGTCTTTTCCTTCTCAGCTTAAGTCTTATCCCTTAGTTCTCTGCCAGGGGCAGTGTGGAGAAGGTGGGATTAATGCTGAACCTCCAGCTTAGAGGGGCTTTTCATGGAAACCTCTCCCTAAAATCCTCGGTGGGTGTTGATGGGGGATCAGCTGAGCCTTCCAGAATTGGGGATGGGAGGTGCAGGATCCATTCAGGCTCCGTTTCTGTGGGCTCAGTCCTGTTAAATAACCTGTCAAATAACAATAATAATAAATAAATCTGTTCCTTCCTGCCAAAAAGTGGGAATCCAGGTGCTGCCCCCCTGAGAAATTGATGTCCTGACTGGAATTTTCAGGAAGAAACTGCTGAAAATAGGGAACAGCAGGAATTTTTTTTTTTTGCTCCTTTCCCTGAAAAGCTGAGTCTTTATTTCCCTTTTTATTTTAAAGATAGCCCGTTGAACCCTTGCAAAGGAAAGCTTGGGATTCCCCCTTTTGGGGTAGAAATGGTTTAAAACAGAGCAGTGAGTGCCCTGGGCTGCAGGAGGGACTGGGCCAGGCCAGGCTCAAACTCACCCTCCCCAGGAAGCCTCCAGTGCTTTTGTAAAGCCCCTTCTAATGTTCTTTTTGCTCTCTTTTCTCTAGTCTGAAAGGCACTTTATTATGCAAGTAGTCTGTGAAGCAACACAGTGTCCAGATACGAGGGTGAGTGAATTCAGGGCTTGGTTTACCCCTGCACCTTCCTGACACCCAAACCCAGGTAAAACCACCAGAATTGTGTTAAATAATCCCTTTTTTTGCCCCAAAGGTACGAGTGGCTGCCTTACAGAACCTGGTGAAGATAATGTCCCTTTATTATCAGTATATGGAGACTTACATGGGGCCTGCTCTGTTTGCTGTGAGTAGTCAGATTTCTTATATTTGCACTTTTGTATCTCATATTTATTAGTATTTATAATTCTCATATTTATTTGTATTTATAATTCTCATATTTATTCATATTTATAATTCTCGTGTTTATTTGTATTTATAATTCTCATATTTATTTGTATTTATAATTCTCATATATATTTGTATTTGTAATTCTCACATGTATTTGTAGTTCTGATTCTCACATTTATGTCCATATTCCTCATAGTTGCTTCTGATCTTCCTTTATTTATATTTATATTTCTCATACTTATTTCTGCAGTGTTCCTTTACTTGTATTTATATTTCTCACATTTATTTGCCTGATCTCCCTGTCCTCCTTTATCCTAATCTTTTACAAAAGTTTCCTTACATTCCTGATTCTTTCTTCTGCTTGTATTCCTCATTTTTCTTCCTCTTGTATTCGTCATTTTAATTCCTCTGGTATTCCTGATTTTAATTCCCCTTGTATTCCTGATTTGAATTCCTCTGGTATTCCTGATTTTAATCCCTCTGGTATTCCTGATTTTAATCCCTCTGGTATTCCTGATTTTAATTCCTCCTGTATTCCTGATTTTAATTCCTCCTGTATTCCTCATTTTAATTCCTCCTGTATTCCTCATTTCAATTCCTGTTGTATTCCTCATTTTAATTCCTGTTGTATTCCTCATTTTAATTCCTCTGGTATTCCTGATTTTAATTCCCCTTGTATTCCTGATTTTAACTCCTCTTGTATTCCTGATTTTAATTCCTGTTATATTCCTCATTTTTCTTCCTCTTGTATTCCTGATTTTAGTTCCTCTGGTATTTCTGATTTTAATTCCTCTTGTATTCCTGATATTTCTTCCTCTTGTATTCCTCATTTTTCTTCCTCTTGTATTCCTGATTTTAATTCCTCTTGTATTCCTGATTTCCCTCCCTTTTCCTGGATGCTGGCAATCCCTCTCCCTATAAACCCCCGTAACCCCCAGCAGGATTCAGCCCTGAGGCCCCAAATGCTGAGTTTGCCCTCCAGCCCTCCCAGGGGGCTCAGATCCAACAACACAACCCCTCTGGAACCTCCAAGAACAAAAACTCCAGTGTGGGCTCCGATTTCAGCCACAGGCCCAGAGTGGGGACGTGGATTCCTGGAGAAACAACTTGTTCAAGTGTCCTTTTTTCCCTTTTCTTGGTGTTTTCCCAGATCACGATCGAGGCGATGAAGAGCGACATCGATGAGGTGGCCCTGCAGGGCATCGAGTTCTGGTCCAACGTCTGCGACGAGGAGATGGACTTGGCCATCGAGGCCTCGGAGGTGGGGAGCCCTGGCAAGGCTGGCATCCAGCTGGGAATGTCATGGGAATGTTCTCCCAAAAAGGGGAACCCACCGGAGCCCCCCCCAGGCCGGGGCTGCTGCTGAGGCTGAGACGGTTCAGGAAAAACAGCAACGTTTTGTTGCCTTATTTATTTTTTATTTCCTTGAAAAAAACCCTGCCTTGGTTTCTCCTTTTTATTTTAAACCGGGAGCTTTGGAATTCCCGTTTGGAATTCCCGTTTATGGGGGAGGAATGGTTGGAAGCAGTGCAGTGGTGAGCAGTGCTCAGGTTGTTCTGCCCCACGAGGTGAATGTGTGGCTTCGGCTGAGGGGCTGCATTGGGAATTTTCTTTAATCACACATTTAATCTGTGATTAAATTATTTGGGTTGGAAGGACCTTAAAATTCCAGTTCCAGCTCCTGCCAAGGGCAGGGACACTTCCTATCAGACCAGGTTTCTCCAAGCCCTGTCAAACCTGGTATTTTCTTTAAAATAACCCCATTAACCCACTCTTATTTCTTATTCCCTATTTCCACATCGTGCTGCACTTAAACACAGGTGCTGCTCCTATCCCAGGCCTCTCCCAGATTTTTCCAGTAATGGAATAACAATCAAAAATGTGCTGGTTTAATAACCCCAAAGGTTTAGATCTACACAGTCACTGCCAAGATTTAATTGTGGAATTCCCGGCGTGTTTTGGGTTGGAAGGGACCTTAAAGATCCAATCCCACCCCCTGCTATGGGCAGGGACACCTCCCACTAGCCCAGGTTGCTCCAACCTGATCTTGGACACTTCCAGGGATCCAGGGGCATCCAAAATTTCTCTTGGCAGCCTGTGCCAGGGCCTCCCCCCCTCCCAGGGAGGGATTGGGGTTGGTTTGGAGCTCTGTGGTTCAAGGTAAAGCTCTGAGTGAAGCTCAGCTCTGCCCCTTTCCCTTCCTGGAGCAGATTGAGAGAGGAAAATCCTTCCCAGGCAGGCTGGGAATGGAGCTGGAGGTTCTGGGCCAGGTCTGGCTGTGCCAGGCAGGGCTGGGGCTGTGCCAGTGGTACCTGACAGGGACCTGATCCCTTGTTAGCATTCCAGCTCCAGGGTTAACCTGAATGTGCACTCAGCATGTTCTCCAGGCCAGGGAATTCTCACATCCTGGAGCTGCTGCTCTTGGAGTCGTTGTATTGATGGATCCCAAGGAATCCAGAGCAGTCCTTTAATTCCCTGCTGCTTTGGGGGGACTCTGTGCCCTTAAATTTTGGGGTCTGTCGCAGCCATGAGGGGCTCAGTCCTACCCCAGCCTGCAGAAGGGTTGATCCCACTCTCCACAACCCATTATTTATGAGTTAAATATAAAACTATGGCTGGAATAAAAGTAATTATCCCTTGGAGTGGCTGGGGCTGGATTTTGGGGGGTATTGTTCTGCAGGCAGATGCTGTTTGCAGAAATGAGCTGCAGAGATCAATAGCAGCTGAAACTTTGAAGGGCTGGAGAGATGAATCATTTCCATCTTTAAAAGCAGCTAAATATATATTTATGAATGCTCCCAAAAAAAAAAAGGCAAGGAGAAAAGGACAGGCAGCAGCACGTGGGGTTGGGGTGGTTTGCTGAGCACCTTTTGCTCCTTCACCTCGGGGCCACTTGTTAATTAGACCTGGGAACTGAAAATAGGGATAATTGTGCCCTGGGAGGAGGGATCTGGGCGTGCATGGAATGGGAAATTCAGCTTGGGTGTTGGGATATTTGATTTGGGTGCAGGGTGTCCTTGAGCTTCCTGGCTTCGGATTTGTGTTGGGGAAGGAGAGGAAAGCATGGAAAGGGAAATTTGGGGGTTATAAGAATTAATACAACAACAACTACAATAATAATAATAATAATAATAATAATAATAATAATAATAATAATTTATTTTTCTACTATATATTGTATATTAGTAATATATATTTACATATTGTACTATTAGTGTCGTGGATATATTAGCATTTATAATAGTATATAATTATAATAGTATTTATAATATAATGTACAGTATCTGTTAAAATATGATGTATAATATAATGTAATCATTATATATAATGTATAATATATAATATAATGCATAGTGTGCCTAATATGATGTATAATGATCTATTATTTTAATATATATTATGATATATTTTATATGTATATAATTTTTATATATATTCTATATATATTACATAATGACTTTAAAGGGAGTTTATAATAAATTCATCCTCTTTAGCCACTGAAAACCCTCTTTTTACCCCTTTTTTTTTCCAGGCAGCAGAACAAGGGAGGCCTCCAGAGCACACCAGCAAGTTCTATGCCAAGGGGGCACTGCAGTATTTGGTGCCAATCCTCACACAGACCTTGACCAAGCAGGTGAGTTCAGAATTCCTGAGGGTTTGGAGCTCTGGGATCTGGGTGAGTTCAGAATTCCTGGGGGGTTTGGAGCTCTGGGATCAGGGGGAGTTCAGAATTCCTGGGGGTTTGGAGCTCCAGATCCAGAGCTCTGGGATCAGGGTGAGTTCAGAATTCCTGGGGGTTTGGAGCTCTGGGATCAGGGTGAGTTCAGAATTCCTGGGGGGTTTGGAGCTCTGGGTCCAGAGCTCTGGGATCAGGGTGAGTTCAGAATTCCTGGAGGGTTTGGAGCTCTGGGATCTGGGTGAGTTCAGAATTCCTGAGGGTTTGGAGCTCTGGGATCAGGGGGAGTTCAGAATTCCTGGGGGGTTTGGAGCTCCGGGTCCAGAGCTCTGGGATCAGGGTGAGTTCAGAATTCCTGGGGGGTTTGGAGCTCCGGGTCCAGAGCTCTGGGATCAGGGGGAGTTCAGAATTCCTGGGGGGTTTGGAGCTCTGGGTCCAGAACTCTGGGATCAGGGTGAGTTCAGAATTCCTGGGGGTTTGGAGCTCTGGGATCAGGGTGAGTTCAGAATTCCTGGAGGGTTTGGAGCTCTGGGATCAGGGTGAGTTCAGAATTCCTGGGGGTTTGGAGCTCTGGGATCAGGGTGCTCCTTCCTGGCTGCCCTGGGAAGGGGGTTCCTGCTCCCCCTGCTCCCAGAGGGCTCCAGGTGGTGGCAGTTCCTGGGTCTGTGATGAGATTTCATGCACCACTCTGAGCAAATGATGCATCAGTTTTGGGGCTGAGACTCTGGAACTGCCTCCAGTTCTGTTCACACCTCCCTGCCTTTGTGATTTCTGGAGAGGTCTGGTAATAATTCCCTGTATTCCTGAGGAAATATTGATGGAACTAAACCCGGTGTTGCACGTTCTGAGATCCAGCTCCTGGAATCTTTGAGCCTGGAGTGTTTATTTAGTGCCCATTAAACACTTCCCA
Source organism: Pseudopipra pipra (assembly GCF_036250125.1). Classification (NCBI taxonomy): domain Eukaryota; kingdom Metazoa; phylum Chordata; class Aves; order Passeriformes; family Pipridae; genus Pseudopipra; species Pseudopipra pipra. The sequence goes on from NC_087574.1 coordinate 5,436,138, forward strand.
GGGACTTGTTTGGGGCTGTGCTTCCCAGGCTAATCAAAACTAATGGAATTGCTGCAGCAGGTCTAATTAGAAAATAAAACTGTTAATTAAGCTGTACGGGACAGAGTTCATTTGGCTGGGAAAAGTGCTCTGAGTGAATCCAGGGAATTGTTTCCCTGTTTGTTTGTTTGGTTTTTTTTCATCCTGGAGTTAAATTGCAGGAGGTTCTCAAGTGCTTGTTAAACAAAACAGGTGAGAGATTCCCAGGCTGAGCTTTAAAGAGTTTAAGAGCCTGGGCTTAGTGGGGGAAGGAGCTGTTTAACTGGAGCAGGAATTGTGGTTTGCACATCCTCTTAATTTAGGGGAAATCAGAAGGATGTCACCCCAGTTTTGGAGGTTTGTAGAGCCAAAAATCCCTGGGTTAATTGAAGCAGGAATTCTGCTTTGAACATCCTCTTAATTTAAGGAAAATCAGAAGGATATCAACCCATTTTTGGAGGTTTGTGGGGCTGAAAATCCCTGGGTTAATTGGACCAGGAATTCTGGTTTGCACATCCTCTTAATTCAAGGAAAATCAGAAGGATGTCACCCGTTTTTGGAGGTTTGTATAGCCAAAAATAACCCGGATTATTTGGAGCAGGAATTCTGCTTTGAACAGGCTCTTAATTTAAGGAGAAATAGAAGGACATCACCTGCTTTTGGAGGCTCCTAGAGCTGAAAATCCCTGGGTTAATTGAAGCAGGAATGCTGCTTTGAACATCCTCCTAATTCAGGGAAAATAAGAAGGATTTCACCCATTTTTGGAGGTTTGTAGAGGCAAAAATCCCTGGATTATTTGGAGCAGGAGTTCTTGCCTTACTTTAAGGAGAATTAAAAGGACATCACCTGCTTTTGGAGGCTTCTAGAGCTGAAAATCCCTGGGGATCACTCCGGGATGGATGATAACGGATCCAGGGGATAAAACTTCCACCTGGAGGAGTGGGAGGGAGTTGGGAAAGCAGGTGAGGCCACTCCAGGTGTGTCAGCAGAGCTTTGCTCCAGGTTGGGAAGGTGCAGAGGGACTGAGTAACCCCTCTGCCAGACTGGGATGGATTGAATTCCACGAATCCCACGGATCCCGCGGGTGCTCAGGGACGTTCCCGGCGCTTTTTTTCCAGGATGAGAACGACGACGACGACGACTGGAACCCCTGCAAGGCTGCTGGGGTGTGCCTGATGCTGCTGGCCACGTGCTGCGAGGACGACATCGTCCCCCACGTGCTGCCCTTCATCAAGGAGCACATCAAGAATCCCGACTGGAGGTACCGGGACGCGGCCGTCATGGCCTTCGGATGCATCCTGGAGGGGCCAGAGCCCAACCAGCTCAAACCTTTAGTAATACAGGTGAGCTTTGGGGGGCTTGGAGGGTTAAAAAACCCGTGGGTTTTTGGAGGAATTGTTTCCCTGTTTGTTTGGGGTTTTTTTTCGTCTTGGAGTTAAATTGCAGGAGATTCTCAAGTGCTTGTTAAACAAAACAGGTGAGAGAATCCCAGGCTCTGCTCCTGCCTTCTGAGAGAACAGAGGGTGGAACTGAGCAGAGAGGGGGATTTGCTCCCAGAGAGCATCTCTGATCCTGCCTTCTGAGAGAACAGGGTAGAAATGAGCAGAGAGGGGGATTTGCTCCCAAAGAGCATCTCTGATCCTCCTCCTGAGGGCACAGAGGGTAGAACTGCACGGAGAGGGGGATTTGATGTCAGAGCAAGGTTTGGAGGTGACGGGGTGGAGGGAGCTGGGTGGGCTGGAGGAATTCAAACCCTGCCTTTTGCACCTGCTGACCTGGCTGCTCCTGGCTGCTGCTGCAGGCCATGCCCACGTTGATAGAGCTGATGAAGGACCCCAGCGTGGTGGTGAGGGACACGACGGCCTGGACGGTGGGGCGGATCTGCGAGATGCTGCCCGAGGCCGCCATCAACGACATCTACCTGGCCCCGCTGCTGCAGTGCCTCATGGAGGGGCTCAGCGCCGAGCCCAGGGTGGCCACCAACGTCTGCTGGGTGAGGAAACCCCCCAGGAGCTCCAAGGGAACCCGGCCCAGCCCGGGAATGCTGCTCCCGTGGGATCGCTGGGCTCGGAGGTCGCGTCCGGCTGTTCCCGGGTCCTCCAGTGGGGTCACAGAATCAACTGGGTTGGAAAAGACCTCTGAGATCATCAAGTCCAACCCTTGATCCAACCCCGCTGTGGTTCCCAGCCCATGGCACTGATGCCACATCCAGTCTGTCCTTAAACACCTCCAGGGATGGAGAATCCACCCCCTCCCTGGGCAGCCCATTCCAATGGCTGAGCACCCTCTCTGCAAAGAAATTCTTTCTAATCTCCAACCTAACCCTCCCCTGGCACAGCTGCAGACCCAGCCCTCTTGTCTTGCTGATGGTTGCCTGGGAAAAGAGACCAACCCCCCCTTGGCTCCCCCCTCCTGTCAGGGAATATTTTTCTATATTTTCCCTGTATTTTTTCTGTATTTCTTCCCCCCATCTATTTCTTTTCCTCCCATTTATTTCTTTTCCCCCATTTATTTCTTTTCCCCCATTTATTTCTTTTCCCCCGTTTATTTCTTTTCCCCCCATTTATTTCTTTTCCCCCCCCATTTATTTCTTTCCCCCCCATTTATTTCTTTCCCCCCCCATTTATTTCTTTCCCCCCATTTATTTCTTTCCCCCCATTTATTTCTTTTCCCCCCATTTCTTTCTCCCCCCATTTCTTTCTTTCTTTCCCTCCATTTCTTTCTTTCCCCCATTTCTTTCTTTCCCCCCATTTATTTCTTCCCCTCATTTATTTCATCCCCCCATTTAATTGTTTCCTCCATTTTTTTCTTTCTCCTCATTTATTTCTTTTCCCTCCATTTACTTCTTCTCCCCTATTTTTTCTTTCCCCCCATTTATTTCTCCCCCTTCATTTATTTCTTTCCCCCCATTTATTTCTTTCCCTCCATTTATTTCTCCACCCGTTTATTTCTTTTTCTCCCATTTATTTCTCCCCCCATTTCTTTTCATATTTCTCTATATTTTCCCATATTATTTTCCCCATATTTTTACACACACTTAAAAGGTTTGCCAGCTGATTCATGGCTTGCTCAGCCAACACCACACTGTGGTTGACACTCAAATGATCTCAAAATCTTTTGTGGCTGTGGGGAAAAAATTAAGGAAGGAATGGATTTTTCAGGAGAAAAATTATAATATTCCCTGAGTTTAAAAGTTGCCTTCAGTGGAAACTCCCTGGTGAGGTGTAATGGCTGTTTGGAAAAGGGATGCTGGGATTTAGGGGGGTTTTTTTTGGGAGGCAGCTTAAGGAAAAGATGGAAAACCTTGTTCACCATCACCTGGATCTGTGGTGATTCCAGAACTAACTGGGGAGCAGGATCCACTCCCAGAGGCATCTCTGCTGCTCCAGTCCCTGCTGGGGTGGAACTGGGTGGAGAGGAGGATTTGCATGTCAAAACAAGCTTCAGGAGTGACAGGAGCTGTTCCTTCCCCTCTTCCAGAGGTTTAAAGGCTCCCCCTTCTCCATCACTCACTCCTGGCAAAGGTCCAGGGAGCTTTTTGTGGCTTTTTTGTCTGCTCAGGGGGATGATTGTGATGCCTTTTTGAAATGAAAATGAAAATCAGGGAGCTTTTCAAGCCCCTCTAAACCCACCTGGCTCAGCACAGTCGCTCTGCACTTGTTAATCCTGGGGGGGGGTTTTTTTTGGGGGGGTTGTTTTTTTATTTTTTGGTCCTTACAACGAGCCCTGATGGAATGTGTGTTCCTGGAGCAGCGAGGCTGAACCCAGGGGAAATAAAATCCCTGTTTTTTGGTGTGTTCCAGGCCTTCTCCAGCCTTGCTGAAGCTGCCTATGAAGCTGCAGATGTGGCTGATGATCAGGAAGAACCAGCAACCTACTGCTTGTCCTCCTCCTTCGAGCTGATCGTGCAGAAACTTCTGGAGACTGCAGACAGGTACCAATCTCTCCTGCTTTTACTTCAAATATCTCCTTTTTTTTTTTATCTTGAAGCTCTTTTTTTGCCTTGAGTCTCTCCTGTTTTCCTTTGAATCTCCTGTTTTTCAGTCTCTCCTGTTTTTGCTTTGAATTTCTCCTCTTTTTACTTTTGAACCTCTCCTGGTTTTACTTTGAATCTCTCCTGGTTTTACTTTGAATCTCTCCTGTTTTTACTTTTCAATCTCTCCTGTTTTTACTTTGAATCTCTCCTGGTTTTACTTTTCAATCTCTCCTGTTTTTACTTTGAATCTCTCCTGGTTTTACTTTTGAATCTCTCCTGTTTTTACTTTTCAATCTCTCCTGGTTTTACTTTTGAATCTCTCCTGATTTTACTTTGAATCTCTTCTGTTTTTACTTTTCAATCTGTCCTAGTTTTACTTTGAATCTCCTGTTTTTCAATCTGTCCTGTCTTCCTCTGAATCTCTCATTTTACCTTCAACCTTTTATTTTACTTTAACCCCCCTGGTTTTGAATCTCTCCTGTTTTAGTCTGAATCTCTTGATTTTTCCTTTGAATCTCCCCAGTTTTGCTTTGAATCTCTCCTATTTTACTTCCAGTCTCCTGTTTTCCTCTGAATCCCCCCAGTTTTCCTCTTAATCCCCCAGTTTTCCTCTGAATCTCTTCTCTTACTTCCAGTCTCCCTTATTTTACTTTTAACCTCTCCTACTTTATCTTGAATCTCCTATTTTTTTTGAACCCCCTCTACTTTCCTTTCAATCTGAATTTCAAGTGCCCAGTTTCCCACCCAGCCAGGTTGGCTGCAGGGCCACTGGAGAACCAGGAATTTCAGCAGGACACCCAAAATTCCACATTTCCCTGCCTGTTCCCCTCCATCCCTCTCCCCTGGAGGTTCCATCCCTTCCCACCAAGGCAAAAGATTTTTGCTCCCAGCCCTGCAGATGTGAAAACTCAGGGTAAAGCTGCAGTTTTATGGTGCCTTGGAGGTCCCATAAATCCCCCCAGCTCAGAGTTCAGTGCCTGGCTCAGCTCAGTCTGGAGCCTTTTTGCTGCAGGATTGATCCTCCTTCAACTGTTCCTCGTCTGAAGAGCTCAGTCCAAGCTCTCCCTGCCTAATTTCCATCCAGACAGGAGTGTCTGGCTCAAGGCTCTGGAGCCCATCAGTCACTCTCAGCTGTCTTTCTGTCCCAGCTCAGTGTCAGGGGGGTGCCAGAGGGGCACTGATGTGCTGCTCACCTCTCTCTGGGGGCTTCGAGGCTTTTCCTCTCCCTCTCCTCCTTCCCAGATGCTGAAAATCATTAATAGAAAATGGAGAAAAAAAAAAAAAGTGCTAAAAGTGGCTTCATAAATTTCCTTTGCTTTCAAGGCTTGCAATGCAGGGATGCAAGTGCTGCTTGTCACAGCACTGAAATGTGGCTGTTGCTGGTTTACTAAAATTAAAAAGAAAAAAAAAAAAAGTCTGTTTCTAAGCAAGGCTGAGCCACTGGGAGCTGCAAATTATCCCTTCTGTTCCAGGCCTGATGGACACCAGAATAACTTGAGGAGTTCTGCATATGAATCCCTGATGGAAATAGTGAAGAACAGTGCCAAGGACTGTTATCCTGCTGTCCAAAAAACAACCCTGGTCATCATGGAGCGGCTCCAGCAAGTGCTGCAGATGGAGGTGGGTAAATCCCAATTCAGCCTCCCCCCTTAGAGAGCTGCTGCTCCATCCCTGGGAGTGTCCAAGGCCACGTTGGACAGGGCTTAGAGCAACCTGGGCTGGTGGGAGGTGGGACTGGGTGGGATTTAAGATCCTGGGATTCTCTTTTGAGCTTCCGCGCAGTCCCTCTTGTCTTTAATTTGAAAAAAAAAACCAAAAAACCTTAAAAAACAAACATTTAAACACAGTGTGGATGTGCTGGTGTTGTCAGAACCCAGTGCAGCCTCTTTTCCCTTGTGTTCCAGTCTCACATCCAGAGCACCTCAGACAGAATCCAGTTCAACGACCTCCAGTCCCTCCTCTGCGCCACTCTCCAGGTGAGTGTCCCACTGTCCCCCGGGGGGTTTTATGGCAATGGGGTGGCTCTGGGGATGCTCCTGTGCCCCTGAGGAGCCAGGCTCGGGGCCTGTTGATCAGATCTGAATGAGGAAAAGTGGATTTGTGTCCCAGCTGACACGTGGGAGGTGAGACGAGGATCAGAAGCCTCGAGTCGCGCTCCGGTGGCAGAATTTAGGGCAATTTGAAGCAGGAACACTGTGGGCAGCCTGTTAAAGGTGGGATAAAGGATTGTATGTGCTGTCAGCTTGGCTCCTGTGTTGGCTACAGCCTGAACAACCCCTTTGCTTGGCACAGGCATAAAAAAAAAAACCTCCAGCACGGCTCGAATTCCTTCATCTGCCTCCTGTGGTTGGTGTTCTTATTTCAAATGGCTCTAATTAAAAGGCACCAAGAGGCCTTGAAATGAAACATCTGGTAATGAGCAGTGTGACTGGGAGCACCAGGGCAGTGCAGTTCCTTGGTTACTCCTACAGATCCCACTGAAAACACTTTTTTTTTTTTTTTTTCCCCCAAAATCAGCTCTCAGGAGATTGCTCAGAGCACCCCGTTGGAATCTGGGCTGTTTGTCTCCAGCTTGATTTGAGGAATCATTCATCTGCTCAAAAGCTTTCACTCTCCAATTTTTAGGTTAATTTTAAAAAATAATGGGTAGATGGGAATAATCTGTCCTTAAGTTGGGCTTTAAAGGGGAGATTCAGTGTCTGGAATCTCCTTCTGCTGATCCCTGATCTCTCCCAGCACAGCTTTGTTTGCCCCTGGGGAGTGTAAGAGAAGTGGAATTAAACTGCCAATTTTAATTTATAAACATGTGTTTCTTCATTATCCCAAAATCTGAACCTAAAGCATTTTCTCAGTTGCAGCAAATACTTAAATTCCACTGAGTAAAACTCAGCAGAGGGGCTTTTGTCATTGTTAAATGGTCACATACACTGTTTTGTTACAGCATTTTTTATTATTCTACCATAAATCCATTTGTTAATATTTAAAAGGAACGAGAAAATCCCATCCCTGGAGGTGTCCAAGGCCAGTTTGGACAGGGCTTGGAGCAACCTGGGCTTAGTGGAAGGTTGGAATTTGATGATCTCCAAGGTCCCTTCCGACCCAAACCACCCTGTTAATTCTCTAAATCAAGGCTTAATTATTTGAACAGCCTGAGTCCATCTCTTTGGAGTGAAGAATCAGCCTTAAAATAATTGTTATTATAAGGAATTGGTCCTTCTCTTCCCATAAAAAGTGTTTTCCTTCAACAACCAGCATTTCTAAAGTTGGGCCCGTCCGAGCTCACCCTCACAGTGCCAGGACAGAGAAAAGGGACCCTCCTTGCTTTCTTTGTTCTCATAGGATCAAATTTGGGCTGGTCACATTTAATTCCAGCTTACAAATGGAAAGCTGGGAGAACAGCCTATGCAGCAGGAAAGGTAAATTCAGCTCATCCTGTGGCTGCAGAATTGAATGGGAGCAGAATGAAAAGGGATTTTTGCGGCGGCGGAGTTCAAACAGCAGCTTCCTTTCTGGGGGGGGAGGGGGGGGTGGAAAAGCTTCATGTGGGCTCAGAGGGATGGAAACAGTGGTGGTGTGTCCTCCTGTCCCTGCAGAACGTGCTGAGGAAGGTGCAGCACCAGGATGCCCTGCAGATCTCGGACGTGGTCATGGCCTCGCTGCTGAGGATGTTCCAGAGCACGGCGGGCTCGGGGGGAGTGCAGGAGGACGCCCTGATGGCTGTCAGCACCCTGGTGGAAGGTCAGCTCTGGGCTGGGACAGGGCAGCTTTGGATCCTGCTGGTTTGGTTTGGGGGGGGGGGGAAAATAACATCAGGTGCTGGTTTTGCTCGAGGCGTCGTGTGAGCACCCCTGGGATGGAGAAGCTGTGGCTGCACTTCAGAGAATCATAAAATCAGAGAATCAGAGAATCAGCTGGGTTGGAAAAGACCTCTGAGATCATCAAGTCCAACCCTTGATCCAACCCCGCCGTGGTTCCCAGCCCATGGCACTGATGCCACATCCAGTCTCAGCTTAAAAACCTCCCGGGATGGAGAATCCCCCACTTCCCTGGGCAGCCCATTCCAATTCCTCATTACTCTCTTGGTAAAAAATTTCTTCCTACCCCTCCCCTGGCACAGCTGAAGACCCAGCCCTCTTGTCCTGCTGCTGGTTGCCTGGGAAAAGAGACCAACCCCCCCCGGCTCCCCCCTCCTGTCAGGGAGTTGCAGAGAGTGAGGAGGTCTCCCCTGAGCCTCCTCTTCTCCAGCTAAACAACCTCAGCTCCCTCAACCTCTCCTCAGCACTTGTGCTCCAGTCCCTTCCCCAACCTCGTTGCACTTCCAGTGTCCAAGACCAGGCTGGAGCAACCTGGGCTAGTGGAAGGTGTCCCTGAGAGTAGAACTGGATGATCCTTAAAGTCCCTTCCAACCCAAACCATCCTGTGTTCCATGATCTCGCCATGTCTGAGCCTGGCTGGTTATTCCAGATTTCTGTTCCACGAAGGAATGGTTTGATTTCAGTTTATAATCTTGCCACAGAGCAAATTTTGCCAGGGAAAAAAAAAAAAAAACACCTCAAATTAGTGCTGCTCTGTCCAGTTCCCATCCCAAGGGAACCTGTTCCCTTGGAGCAGCTCCAGGACAGATTGGATGTTACCTGAGTGATTCACCCCCCCTGGTGACTCAGGGCTGTTCTGGCAGTGGATTTACAGCCACTGCTCTTGTTTATCACAAATCACAGTGGCAAAAATCCGCAGGGAATTTGGCTCTTGGGAATCTCCAGGTGGCCCTGGACACATTTCAGTGCCCCTCATTTCCTGGGTGTTGCCTGGAGGAGAATTGATTTCCACTGGGTTTGGGTGGGATGCAGTGGTGAGCTTCTGACTTGTTGAACTCCAGCAAAATAGGATTCTGGTCACAAATGGGTTTTTTTTTCTTTCTAACTGGAATATTTTCCACGCACAGTCTTGGGTGGAGAGTTCCTGAAGTACATGGATGCCTTCAAACCCTTCCTTGGCATTGGACTGAAGAACTATGCTGAGTACCAGGTAGAGATCCAAGACTTTGCTCCCTTTGCCCAGAGAAGCTGTGGCTGCCCCTGGATCCCTGGAAGTGTCCAAGGCCAGGTTGGAGCCACCTGGGCTAGTGGAAGGTGTCCCTGCCCACAGCAAGGGTAGAATGTGATGATCTTTAAAGTCCCTTCCAGCCCAAACCAGTCTTAATTCTGTGCATAAATTCAGACTTAGTGCAGCAGGAGCCTCCAGTGCCTGGACACTGCACATTTGCTGGCCTTGATGAGGAAGGAGGTTCTGCTGGCTGGGATTTCCCATTGGAATGTTGAGCCCTGGTGCCCTCCAAGGGGGTGGGTGCTGAGACACGACGTGGTTGGGTTTGCTCAGACTCAATCCCTGTCTCTCCATGGGCACCTGGATCTCAGCTCTGGGGTTAAGGAAGCAGGTTAAGGAAGCAGGGACTGCCCAGGGACTCCTCAGCTGCTCTCAGGGTCGTTATTCCCCGTGGTTTAATTAACCTCTCCCCACTCCAGAGTGCTGGAAGGAGCGGGATCCGGGAGGCTGGAGCAGGGACTGACTCACACTGGGGGTGTTGCTGTGCTATTTGCAGGTCTGCCTGTCTGCAGTGGGCCTGGTTGGGGACTTGTGCAGAGCCCTGCAGTCCAACATCCTGCCTTTCTGTGACGAGGTTATGCAGCTGCTCCTGGAGAACTTGGGGGTGAGTGTTTCCCTCCTCATTAGTAACAGTTGGCTGCACACTCCGAGGGAGGTGGGAGGTGGGAGAAGCACAAGTGTTAGGAATGCTCGGATCATCTCCTGTTTGACAACTATCTTGCTTACTATTTGAACGGGATCCAAACTTATTGGGGGCAAGGATTTGCATTTGGAGTAAATAATCTGCATTTATTGGCTCTGTCCCCCTTCCCAAAAAACTGAACGTTGGCCCTGCTGGAATCTCTTCCAGAATGAAAATGTCCATAGGTCTGTGAAGCCCCAGATCCTCTCAGTGTTTGGGGACATCGCCCTGGCCATTGGGGGGGAGTTTAAGAAGTACCTGGACGTGGTGCTGAACACCCTCCAACAGGCATCCCAGGCACAGGTGGACAAGGTAAGGTGTGCCCAGCCCAGCAACAGGCTCTGCATGTCCTCGGGGCATTCCCAGTGTCTCATTCCCATTCCTGTGGCCCTTTCCAGTCTGACTATGACATGGTGGATTACCTGAACGAGCTGAGGGAGGGCTGCCTGGAAGCCTACACTGGGATCATCCAGGGATTGAAGGGAGACCAGGAGAACGTGCACCGTGAGTACCCTGGGCTGGGATCACGGGAATGCTGAGGTTGGGAAAGATCCTTAAGGATCTGTCAGCCCAGCACTGCTGTGTCACCTCTGACCCACATCCCCAGGTGCCACATCCCACACGTGTTTGGAATATTCCAGGGATGTGACTCCACTGCTGCCCTGTGCCGGTGCTTTACAACCCTTTCCATGAAGAGATTTTCCCAGATATCCCATCTGAGCCTCCCCTGCTGCAGCTTGAGGCCCTTTCCTCTTGTCCTGTCCCTTGTCCTGGGATCAGAGCCCGACCTGGCTCCAACCTCCTTCCAGGGAGGAATAAGGTCCCCCCTGAGCACCTTTTCTCCATGGTTATCACATCCATGGGAATATCCCCATTCATTCCCTCCCCTGTGGGAGTGAACACTCTGCTGCCACAGACAGGGAGTGTGTTTAGAGCCTTTCACTGTGGTTCCTCTGGCAGCATTTCCCCTCCCTGTCAGAGAAGCTCTTTTGGGTCAGATTCCGCCTGTTTTGGGTTTGCTGGAATCCCTGGAAGCCCTGTCACGCTGTCCCTGTGTCCCCCTGCTCTGACAGAGCCTTTCCCTTGCAGCTGATGTGATGCTGGTGCAGCCCAGAGTAGAATTTATCCTGTCCTACATCGACCACATCGCTGGGGACGAGGATCACACGGACGGGGTGGTGGCCTGTGCCGCCGGGCTCATAGGGTAAGGCCTTCCCCCCATTCCAGAATCCCTGGAATCTGCCCTTTCCCCTGCCTGTCTCAAGTGTTTAATGTCAGCTCTGGGGTTTTGCAGCAGTGCTGGGTGTTTAACTCGGGGGGTGAAGGCGTCACACGGGTGGAAACCGGGAGGTGGAAGTGGAGGTCGTCACGGGAATTTGAGATTTAGGGTTTTTAAAGGGATGAGCTGAAACAGAAAAGCTCAGAAGCAAAAAGCCTCCCGTCCTCAGGGTCCAGAGGAAACCCAGTTCAGGGTGTTTTAGTCCTTCCTGCTGAATTTAGGGCAGATCAGCCCTGGGACAGGAGGCTGAACATCCCTTTCAGTCGCAGGCCTGGGATCAGTGACCATCTGCAGCGTTTGCCAAAGGATCTGTGAGTCAGAGCTCTGCCTGCTGGCACAGCTGCTTGTGGTGCTCAGAGCCTCTCCCCTCCTTCCAGGGATTTGTGTACAGCATTTGGGAAAGATGTTCTGAAATTAGTAGAAGCCAGACCCATGATCCATGAACTGCTAACGGAAGGGAGGAGATCCAAGACGAACAAAACGAAAACTCTCGCGACCTGGGCGACTAAAGAGCTGAGAAAACTGAAGAATCAAGCTTGGTAAGGGCTCCCTCCCACCTCCTTCCCTGCTCCACACTTAGGGGATCAGCCTGGAAGAGGCACAACCCCAAAGGCTCTGTTCTCTCCAGGAGGTTGGTCCTCGTTTGTTTTTGCTCGGGGGGTTGGTTGGTTTGTCAGGACAAATCCAGGGGGGAGGAACGGGGGGAACTCACACCAGGCTGGAGGGATTGGGGGTGAAACATGGAATCATGGAGTGGTTTGGGTTGGAAGGGACCTCAAAGCTCATCCAGTTCCACCCCCAGGGACACATTCCTCTGTCCCAGGTTGCTCCAACCTGGCCTTGGACATTTCCAGGGATGGAGCAGCCACAGCTTCTCTGGGCAACCTGTGCCAGGGAACGATTCCTTCCCAAGATCCCATCACTCCTTGCCCCCTCTGGCAGTTTAAAACCATTCCTGTCACTGTCTGCCCATAGAAAAATCCCTCTCCTTCCTCAAATGTGTCACTTGTGCTCCTTGGGGACCATCCTGCCCCCTCCAGACCTGCTGGAATTGAAGCCTTGGAGTTCAGGGAGCCACCTGGGAGCTGCCCTCAGTGCCACAGTTGAGTTTTAGGGAGCTGGAATCTGATCCTGGGGGCTCCATTCCAGCTTCAGATGTTCCATGATTCCACCAAAACACCTTTTTAAAAGGGAGCAGGTTGTAAGGAAAACTGGGATGGAGGATTATTTTGGCAGGATTGAGTGTCCCAGCTTTGTCACCCGTCCTGGAATTCCTTTAATATCCCTGTTATTTCTTTTGTGGTCCTGCAAAGTCAATTTTTTTCCACGTGAATGTTGGATTTTGGGGTTATTTTTTTGTAGAATCATGGAATTATTAAGGTTGGAAAAGCCCTCCAGGACGGAGCCCACCCCACCCACATCCCCAAATAGTGACAGACCCCTTTTTTTTTTTCTTTTCCCTTTTTTTCCTCCCCCCCCTTGCTTCCAGATCTGTTACCATTGGGATGACACCTGAGAACCCCCACTGGAAAAAAAATCTCCAATCTTTTGAAAACAAAACAAACCCGGAAGTGAGGAGTGTGCACGGATGCTGAATGTTTGGGAATGAGAGGATGAGTGTGAGTGAGGCTTGAGGAAAAAAAGAAAAAAAAAACACAAGAAAAAAAAAAACCAACAACAACAACAACAACACAACCACATTGAAAATCCCGGGAGCAGCCACGGGAGCAGCGCTGAGCCGGCAGCGGGAATTTCGGGAATTTTCGGGAATTCTGTCCAAGCAACACGAGGGAGGCTCTTCTCCCAACAGCCCGGGACTGGCTTCTCCAGGAGGAACTGCCAGTTGGGAGAGGAGAGAGAGAGAGAGAGGAAGAAAAAAACTGGGATCAACTGTGGTGCTCTGCGAGGTCTTGGCTGCTGGAGAGAGAGGTGGAGCTTTGGGATCTCCAGCACGGGGTGAGGAAGGGGGAGGGTGAAGGATTTTCAGTCGAGGAGTGAGTGTGTGTGAGTGAGGAGGTATCCACATTCTCAACTTCAAGTCATTGCAGTTTTATCTTTTCCCAGCAACAACAAAAAAAAAAAAACAAACACACACAGAAAAAAAAAAAAAAAACCACACAAAAAAACCACCCAAACAATCTCACACCAAACATTATAAAGACAAAAAAAAACAAAGGGTTGGCTGTGGCATTTCATAAACTTAACCAAGATGTTTTTTGGTCCTACTGATGCAGCGTTAAGAGATGTACAAAAATAATAATAATAATAAAGCAGAAAAAAAAACAAACAGGTGAGAGGAGGATTAAAAAAAAGAAAAAGTAAAAAAAAAAAAATAAAAATGATTAAAAAAAAAAAAAGGTAAAAAAAAAAAGAAATTTAAATAAAGGAAAGTCGCTCTTTAGGGCTTTTTATTTTTAGGGAAACACTGACGAATGTTCAGAGCTCCCCACCCTTGTCCTGCTCAGCTAAAGCGCCTTTCCTTCCTTAAATATTGTTCAACTGTGAATGTAGAAAGGGGGGGGAAAAAAAACACAATTCTTGTGTTTAGAGGGAATAGGAAAAAAAATGGTCAAATCGAGATTTCAGGCTTAAAAAAAAAAACAACACACACACGACCTAAAAATAAATAAATAAAAAATATCCAGAGTTAAAAAGTGCTCCGAATTTGGCTGTGAAAGGGAAAAAGATCTCTCCTGACTTGTACTGTAGCAGCCCAGAACACTCACACCGAAATTGTGCCAAAGAGTTCAAAAAAAATAAACAGAATAAAAAAAACTGCACAGATAATAATAATAATAATAATAATAATAAAAAAAAAACTTCAGGTGATGTTTTGGAACCGAGGAGAAATTCAACGTGCAAAACACACACACACACAGGGAGTTAAAAACAAAATGCAGGAAAAAAAAAATTGGAAACTGCTTGGCCTTTTTTGTGCTCTTTATTTGATCAGGTTTAATGTGGTTTTTTTTGGTCTCTCGCTGCACTTCAAAAAAAAAAAAAACCAAAAAAAAACAAACACACACGACAACAAAAAAAAAAGGAAAAAAAAAAGAAATTTATATAAAATATATATATACTGAGTTGAGCTGACACGAGGCGGCACTTGTAAAAGGTTCTATTTTTCCACTGCAGTTGAAGATGAATAAAATGGTGTCAAACATTCCCCAATATTTTCCTTTTTTTTTTTTTAATTTTTTTTTAATTTTTTTTTTTTTTTCCTATTCTTGGCCTTTCCGAGCCCAGAGGGATAACCCAGGAATAACCAGTATTTTTATTTTTTTTTTGGGGGGTTATTTTTCTCCCACTAGAGTAGTGACAATGGGCGACTCCGGATGGAATTGGCTGCTTGCTGCTTCCCTGGGTTTTTTTTTTCACATGAAGGATCCGAATTTTCCCCCCTGAAGGAAAGGGGGGGAGGACAAAAAAAAAAAAGAAATAAAAAAAAAAAAAAAGGTTTTTGAGGACTTCTCCCTTAGCCTGGAGTCAGCAATAAGCCAAGAACAGCTCGGAGGAGGTGCAGGGTTTGGAGAGTGGATTTTTCATTTCATTTTGCCCCCTGGCAGCTGTTGGAGCCCCCGGGGGGGGACTTGGCAGCGTCTGGGGGCACCTGGAAAGCTGCTCCTGGGAGGGAGAGCAGGAGAAGCCTTCAGCAGTATTTGCTCAGAATTCTTTTTTGGGTTTTTTTTTTTCCTTTCAATTTTTCTTTCATTTTTTTTTTTTTTCAATTTTTCGTTTCAATTTTTCTTTCAATTTTTTTCTTTTGATTTTTCTTCCAAGAAGACTAAAGAAGAAAATTGTCTTTCTCCTTCCTCCTCCTTCCTCCTTTTTTCCTCCTCCTCCTTTTTCCTCTTCCTCCTCCTCCCTTCTCCTTCCCCCTTCATTTTCCCTTTTTATTTTTCCTCTTCCTTTTTTCTCTTTTGATTTCTTTTTTCCTTTATTTTTCTTTAATTTTTTCTTTTTTTTCTCTTTCCTTATTTCAAATTTTTAATTTTTTTTCATTTTTTCTTTTTTCCATTTTTTTCATTTTCTTCCATTTTTTTCATTTTTTCAATTTTCTTTTTTTTTATTTTTTTCCTTTTTTTCATTTTTTTCTATTTTCCATTTTTTCAATTTTTTTTTCCATTTTCTTCCTTTTTTTTATTTTCTTTTTTTTTCCATTTTCTTCCATTTTTCTTCCATTTTTTCTTTTTTTTCCATTTTTTCATTTTCTTCCTTTTTTCATTTTTTTTTCCATTTTTCTTCCATTTTTTCCCCATTTTTTATTTTCTTCCTTTTTTCATTTTTTCCATTTTTCTTCCTTTTTTCTTTTTTTTTCCATTTTTTCATTTCCTTCCTTTTTTTCATTTTTCCCATTTTCTTCTATTTTCTTCCTTTTCTTCCCATTTTCCATTTTCCTCCTTTTATTCCCTTTTTTCCATCTTCCTTCTTTTCATTTTTCTTCCTTTTTTTTCACTTTTCTTCCTTTTTTTTTTCATTTTTTTTCCATTTTTTTCCCGTTTTTTCCCCAATTTTTCCCATTTTTCGCCCCTTTTTTTTTCTCTATTATTTTCTCCCCACTATTCACATTTTTTTCCCTTTCTCCCCTGCCCTGCTGCTCCTCGGCTCCCTCCCGGAGCTGCCCCACAGCACCACACGCTCGTACAGGGTATGACATGAATGTGCCTTCAGTGCTGGGCTCGGGCCGCCCCGGGGCCGCCTCTGCCCCAGTGTGCAGGAAAACAATTTAAACAACAAGAATAAAGCGAAATGAAAGCGAAACAAAGCGAATCCCAGGTGTCGGAGCAGAGGAGGAGCTCTGGGAAGGGCTCCGGCTCAAACCTTTCTAGTAATGCCTTTTCTTTTTAGTTCCGTTCTGGACGTTGGTTTTTGGTTTTTTGGTTGGTTTTTGGTTTTGTTTTTTGTTTTTTGTTTTTTTTTTGGGGGGGTGGTGGGCGGTGGGCGTTAGGGGGGGAGGGGTGGGAGTTTCCTAAATATGAATTTAAAAAAATTTAAAAAAAAAAAACTATTAAAAAAAAAAAAAAGCAAAAAGCCATTCCTGGGGAAGGGGCGCGAGGGAGGAACCTGAGCATTCCTCAGTGCGACCTGTGTCTGTCCTGTGTGGCTGTAAAGGCTGTAGACAGCAGGAGAATAAAGTACAGAGACAGTAGTGGAACAAACCTGTGTCTGGCCTCTTTGTTTTGGGGGTTTCTGGGGGTGGGTTTTGGGGAATCTTCCCAAAATCCGCAGCAGCAAAGCAGGAGCTGCCCCGTTATCCCCGATCCCATCGCTGGGGGTTGAGGGCAAAACACCTCTTTTATATCCTTTTATTTATTTTTTTTTATAGCTGATTCTGCTGCTTGGCCAGTTTAATTGATAGGATAAATAATGATTAACGGAATAAATAATTTTATTATATTTTTTTTTTAATTATTTTCTTCCTCCAAGTCTCCTTCCAGCACTGGAACTGAGATGTGGTCGGCTCAGCAGAGGCTGCCCAGGCTGGTGCTGGAGATTCCAAACTCCCGGAATTCCATATTCCCAGAGATCCCAAACTGCTGGGCATTCCATACATTCCACACTCCCAGAGATCCCGAGCTCCTGGAGCTTTTGGATATTCCAACCTGCCCAAGGTTTGGGTGCTGTCAGTGCCAACTCCCCTCTGCTCCTTTGTCCTGCCCTTCCCCTCTCAACCAACCCCTTGGTGCAGGTGGGGGACAAATTTAATCTCATCCCACCCCCCGTCAACACACAACCTTGAAATTGCGGCTCCAAATCGTTTAATTAATTAAATTTTATCAATTAATCAGCCAAAGAACCACCCCCTTGATGCTCCTCCGCCTTCACCCATCACCCCCTTCCCTCCACCCCCGGGGAAAGGACCCCGGGAGGAGCCGTTTATTCCCCTCCCGAATCCCCAAAATCCCACTTATTTTTTTGTTTCCCTTCCCTTTTGCTGCCTCATTTCCCCCGAGGCCGCTGCCAGGATCCTTCCCCCGCCCTGGCGGAGACACGTGGGTGGGTGAGCGCTCCGGGAGTGACGAGCTCCCGTTTCCTCTCCCGGGGGATCCGGAGGTGCCAGCGCTGTGTCATCAGCCATATGTGCCACCCCGGCGCCCGGGGACACCCGCAGCATTCCCGGGATCAGCCCCCTCGGGCCCCTTTCCCCGCTGCCGGGTTTAGGGTGGAGCCCCTTCCCCGGGGGGGAAACCCGGTTTTCCTCGGGAGAGGTGGGAAAAACAGGCAACAACTCGGGTTTGGAGCCTCGGAGGTGCCGCTGCGGCCTCGGTGCCTCCTCCCAGTCGCTGTCTGGCACTTTCCCACCCCGAGTGTGGCACTTCCCACCCTGGAGCACCCAGCGTGTCCCTGGAGTTGGTGTCACCCCCTGGAATACAAATTCCCAGCTGAGGGGACCTGAACTTCGCAGCTTTTTTCCCTTGTTGAGGTGTTTTTGCCCATTGCTCTGGGTGCTGGGGAGTGCTGGAGGAGCCACGTCCCTCCTGGTCGTTCCTGATCCTCCTGATCATTCCCATCCCACAGGGATCATCCCTGCGGGGCTACACCGGCACTGCTCCCATGCCCTCACCTGGGGGGGCTTCCCTGTTGCACTGAAATCCCAGGAATCCAGATGGGAGACATCCCTTCTCCCTGATTCCAGCACCCAGATGTGCCACGTGGGATCAGGGATGAGTGTGGAAGAGCTGAGCCGGGATCAGGATGCTGGGTCTGTGGGATGGGTGCTTGGATATTCCCAGGAAACCCCAAAGTGCCTCCAACCAGCCCAGGGACCCCTCTGGCAGGGGTGGGAACGAGCCCAGTGCTGGATTTATGAACACATGAGGATGTTCTTCCAGGCCAGGGATGTTCTTCCAAGCCAGGGATGTTCTTCCAGGCCAGGGATGTTCTTCCAGGCCAGAATTTTTCCACAGCAGAGCAGGATAAGCCAGGTGGAAAATGGTCTGAGGTTTTCCATGATGAGGGTCTCTCCACACAGACCCAGCTGCTGGTGGGGCTGGGGGTTGGTGTTCCCACTTTGGACACTGTCTGTGGGCAGGGACTGATGGGTCAAGGCAGGTGAAGTCTTGGACTGAGGGATCCAACGGACTCCTTAATTCCTCCTGAAAGGAGTTAAGGAGGGAACAAACCCAGGAGTGTCACTGAGGATGATGGAGGGGAGGTTTTTGGGTTCAACTGATGCTTCCAGCGCAGCCCAGGCCTCGTGTGAAGAACTGGCAGCCTCCAAGAATCCCGGGCTGGGAGCTGGGAGAGATCCTTGGGAGCTGGGAGAGATCCCTGCTCTCCTCCCGCTCCTTTCCCTTGCCCTGCTCTTCCCTGCTCTCCATCCTTCCCTGCCACAGGCTCCATGGAAGTGCCCTGAGGCCCCGAGGGTGCCCGAGATGCGTTAGAGTTAAATAATTCAGGGAGCTGGGATGGGAATCCGGGAGAGCAGGAGGCGGGAGGACGCCGGGAATGCAGGGAAGCAGCCCCCGGGCACAGGGCAGGGCCGGGAGCCCAGGGACCATCCCTGGCAGGCAGTGGAGTCTCCTGGGACACGGGGAGGGACAAACGTGGATTCGAGAGGATTTTGGAGCAGAGGAAAATCTCCGGGTGGAGCCCCCGGGCAGGAGGGTGGGGCTGGGGGCAAAGGGGCCACGGAGGGGGAAGGCTGGTGGGATGAGGGCAGCCCTGCCCATATCCCTGCCCTGATCCCTGCCTTCACCCTGCCTGTATCCCTGCTCTCATCCCTTCCCTCATCCCTGCTCTCATCCCTGCCCTCATCCCTTCCCTCATCCCTTCTCTCGTCCCTGCCCTCATCCCTTCCCTTGTCTCTTCCCTCATCCCTTCCTTCATCCCTTCCCTCATCCCTTCCCTCATCCCTTCCCACATTCCCTCCCTCTGGCACCATTTCCATGCTGCCCTTTGCCCCCTGCCCGCCGAGTTCCCATCACGGATGCTGCTGGGGGGTGAGGATTTTACCTGCTTTCCCGATAATTCCCAGGAAATCCGGCTGCAGAGCCATTCCCCCCCCCCCCCCCCCCTGGGCACTGCACCTCTCAACCCCTGCGCCCCAAAAATCCGGCGGTGCCGTGAGCCCACCCTTGGCACTGGGGGATCTTCCCTTTTCCCTTCCCCAGCGTTCCAGAGGGATCCCCACCAGTCGGAAGGACCTTCCCTGAGGCTGCTCTTGCCCTAAAACTTTCCAGGAACTGCTGGGAGGAGGAAAAAAAAGGACACGGGGGATGTGGGGAGTGCCCAGTGCTCCCCTTGGCTCCCCCCACCACATCCCTGATGTCCTGGGGCGAGGTGGCTGCGTGGGAAGAGCAGAGCATCCCATGGGATGACCAGGCTGGATCCAGCTCTGTCTGCATCCCAGGTGCAGGATTGGCTGAGGGGCTGCAACGGGGACCCCAAATCCCGGTGTCTGGCTCAGGTGGGAGACAATCACAGGAGCTTGGATCTCTCCTCCTGCCTCTGGAGTCTCCCTCTGTTCCTCCTCTCCGCATCCAAGCCCGTGACAGCTCCCGGGGTGGCTGCAAGGCTTGTCCTCAGTGCCCAGGGACCTTCTGCCCCCCCTCGGGGGGCTCTGGGGGGTCCCCCCGGGCCCTGCACCCCCAGCACGGCGCTGCCTCCATCCCACACGCGGCGGGGCCGGGGCCGGGCTGTTTCCCTTTGCGTCAAAATTAACTTCCAACCTGATGGAAAACCTTAATTTGCACTTCAAAGTGCTTTGCAGCAAATCCGCCCGAGCTGGCACTGGATTTTTCCGGGGCCCTGTTTGCGGCAGAGCCTGTTCCAGTGGATCCTGCCCACCCTTCCCCGGGCTCTCCGGTGCTCCCCTGCCCAAAGGCGACGCTCCAGGAGCTGTTTTCCTTCTCCAGGCCACGCACCAAAGATAAAATGCCGCTCCCCGGCAGGAATTCCGATGGAAACAGCCGTGCTTTGCTCACTGGAGCATCAGAGCAGCCCCGTGCCCGCCTGGCATCAGCCTCCCAAAACATTCCAGGCCTTGTGATGCATTTTCGGCCCCAGTGCAGCACCCAGCTCCTGCTCCAGTCGTGATTCCAGGCGGGAATCACTGGGCACCTCAGCATCCCATGGGTGGTACCCACCAACACCAGCCCAGGGCGGGCAGGGGTCTGTCTGTGCCCCTGGTGATGCTCCGGGTCCTGGGTCACCACCACGCTCTCCCAGCACATCCAAGGCTCCATCCAGGCACTGGACACAGTGCTGGGAAGGGGGATTTGGGATGGGAGCCCAGTGGGTGCTCCCAGCTCGAAGCTTTGCTCCCTTTGGGTCTCCAGGGGGGAACAAGGGCCGGGTGAAGCCAAAGCCGGGTTTTGCCCTGACTCCTTTTCCCCTCTCCCGATGAGCCAGGAGAGATGGAGGCAGATGGCCGGGATCAGGATCGCTCCAGCAGCTCCCAGCTCCCCTTTGCTGCTGGATCCCCCCAGTCCCTCATCCCAGTTCCTCCAGTGGGGTGGGAAAAGGCCTTTCCGGGGATCCTCCTGCCACCGGGGTCACGCAGAGCCACGTCCACGCCGTGGGTCTGTCCTTGCCGAGCCGTGGGCCCGTCCATCCAGGATCTGGGACCCGGCAGGGATCCCCCCAGCCCGGGGGGCTGCAGGGGGTCCTTCCCCCGGAGCCCCGTTGGAGCAGCAGCGGCAGCAAAAGGAGAGCAGCTATTAATAACCCAGCGCTGCACAGGGAAAAGATGTAATTCCATGATGGAAGCGGCTCCGAGAACAATTCAGGGAATAAAATGCTCGGGGGGTTTGGGAGGGGGGAGGGGGTAGAAGGGGAGCCCAGCCCCCACCGTGTGGGGCCGTGTCCGTGACCCCCCCCGGGGATGAAGGGGAGAAGCCCCCCCGGCCCCGGGACCACCTTTTTTTGGGGGGTCTCTCGAGTGCAGGAGGGGGCGGGGGGCAGGCACTCCCCCCCTCCCGGGGCTGGGGTCTCAGGGGGACGGGGGGTCCGGGGCAGCGCGTGTGTCCCCCCCCGGGAGCCCCGAGGGGGTGTCACAGCCCCGGGGGGGGGGTCACAGCCCCGGAGGGGGGGTCACAGCCCCGGGGGGGGGGTCACAGCCCCGGGGGCGGCCCCGGCGCGTGGCGGGGGAGGGGCCGGCGGCCGCCCGGTGCCCACGTGGTCCGTCGGTGTCTCCGGAGCGGAAGAAACGGCGGCGGGGCCGGGGCTGCGGCGGGGACCGGGAACGGGAGCGGCACCGGGAGCGGGACCCGGCGGGGCGGGGACGGAGCCGCATCCCGGCGGGCGCCGCCGCAGCGCAGCATCAGCGCCGGTGAGTGCGGGGCCTGGGCCGGGGGGACACGGCGGGGGGACGGCGGGGGGGGGACAACGGGCTGCCCCCGCCCCACCGGGCCTGTCTCCTCCCGCCACATCGCGACCCCATCCCCGTCTCCATCCCCATCTCCCCCCGCCGCCTTCACCCCGCGGGTCCATCCCGCGGCTTCATCCTCATCGCCAGCTCCGTCCTCATCATCACCCTCATCCCCTGCTCCATCCCCATCCCGGGCTCCATTCTCATCCTTATCCCCATCCCCATCCTCATCCCCATTCCCGGCTACATCCTCATCCGCGGCTCCGTCCCCCCCTCTCCGTCCCTTTTTCCATCCCGGTTCCATCCCCATCCCCGGCTCCATCCTCATCCTCATCCCCATCCCGGCTCCGCCCCGGACCCCTCCTGCGTTTCCGTCCCCGTCCCCCGCCCGGCGACCCCCGGCCCGGTGCGGCCCCGGGCTGGGCGCGGGGGGGGCCGGGCGGCCCCGGGCCGGGCCGGGGGCGCTCGGGGAGGGTTTATTGGAGGCGCCGGGGCCGCCACAGGCCGGACCCCCCCGCATCCCCCGCTGCGACCCCCGCTCGGACTCACCCGCGCACTGACCCCCTTTCCACGCCGGTTCCACGCCGGTTCCACGCCGCTGCCCTTGCTCGTGGCCCTGGCCGTGGCATCGCCCCCTCCCCTCAGCCCCCGCGAGCTGGGAAGGCGCCCAGAGCATCCCAGCAATGAGGAGGGGGCTCGTCCCCCCGCAGCCCCCCGAGGCTCGGGGCAGGGGGTGCGTGGTCGGGTCTGGGGCTGCCCTGGGTTGGGTCTGACCGGGTGCAGCCCCCCGACCCCCAGAGGGCTGTTGGGGGGGGGTCAGGCAGTGGCGTGGGTTCTGTCCCCAACACCAGCTGGGTGCCAGCGGCCCGGCAGCACCCACTGCCTGGCACATCCCATTCCCAGCCCTATTCCCACGGGCACACCGGAGCGCCGAGCTGCCTCCGGCTGTCCCAGCACCAGGGAGCTGCAGCCCCATTTTCGCTCTTTTCCAAGGAATTTGTAGGCCTGGAGGAGGGGCTGGCTGCCGGGAACGTGGAGGGAGCGTGGAAGGAACGTGGAGGGAGCGTCGCTGCCGTGGGGACCCCGGCTGGTCACCCTGGAACCTCATGAGAACGTCACCACCTCCCCCTGACCCTCCCGTGGACAGTCCCTGGAGCACCTGCCCGCCGTGGCTGCCTGCCCACGCCTGAGACACACACGTGTGCCCGCCCTGCCCACACCTGAGACACACACGTGTGCCCGCCCTGCCCACGCCTGAGACACGTGTGCCCGCGCCGCAGCCCTGCCCAGCCCGCGCCGCTTCGCCCCACCCCTGGGGCCCGCTGCCAGGTGGGTGCCACGGAGGGGAACGGGTGGGGAAACCGAGGCATGGGAGTTTGGGGAGCAGCAGGGCCGGGCCAGGGGGCTCCGGGCCGGGCTGGGGGTGCAGAGCTGCCTCCGGGCCCTGTGTGTCCTGTCCCCATGGTGCCCCCAGGCAGGGCCTGGGCAGGGGGCTGGGAACAGCCCAGTGAACCAGGACTCTGGGGTCTTGCTTTGAGGGGACACCAGAGCTTGGGGAGTCTCCTCTTGGCTTTCAGGGGTACCTCAGTTTTCCCAAGGGGGTGAGGACGGTGCCCAAGCAGAGGTGGGTCCCCTCCATCACCACCCCGGAGGGGGTGGATTTGAGACCCTCAGAGGGGTCGTGGTGCCAGGGGGGGTTATCCCTGTTTCAGCCCCTGACTGCCCACAGGAGTGCCCGGCCTGGGGTTGCCAGCGGGGCTGGGCTGTCCCCAGGCTGCACCAGTGGCTCGGGGGGGCTGTGCTGTCCCCCCCTCGTCCCCTGCAGATCTCTCCTCCCTCTCCCGGCTCTGTGCCATGAATTATTTGTGCGGCCGTGGCTCCCAGATGTCTGATGAGCCGGCGGGGCTGCGCCTGCCCTGTGGCCACCCCGGTGCCCGCGGGGTCCCTGGGTGGGACGGGGGGCAGTGCCGGGGCACCACGCGCGGGTGCCGGGGCTCAGCACCCGGGGCACTGCCCCCTCCCCACCCGGGCCGGCCGTGCCAAACAACCCGGGAGCCACCGGGGGCGGCGGCTTTGGGATCCTCCACCACCCACAGTCCTTGTCCGGGGGTGGGCGGGACGGGACGCCCCCCGGGCCGGTGCGGGGCCGGGGCCGGGAGGCAGGTGGGCCCCGGGGGGCGAGCGGCAGCGCCGGTATATAGGGCACGGCGCGGGCTGTGCCGGCGCGGAGGCGTGGGAGGCCGGGAAGCAGCTCGCGTGCGGCACAGGGCGGGAGGCAGCGGCACCGGACGCTATTTCTGGTGCTCGTTCCCCGAGGGGATGTGGGGGAAAGTCACCGTGTCCCCCCTGCCGGGCTGCTCTGCTGGGGACGGGCTCTGCTCCCGCCCTCGGCCCGGGCGGTGAGGGGGGGCTGGGGGGTGTCAGACCCCCTGTCCCTCCTTTCCCTGGTGGGGACAGAGGAGATGGCACGGCCAGTGTCCCCCTGCCACCCCCGGGGACACTGTGGCAGCTCCTGGGATTGTCTCTCCTCCATCACCTGTTGTTTTTGGGACACGCTGAGCTCCCTCAAACCCCGCTCTGGCCCCAGAACCCATCCGGGCTCGTCCATCCTGGATCCCACCCCAGTGTCCCCACAGACCCCGGCCGGGCCCATCCCTGCCCCGTGATCAGCAGTGTCTGTGTGTCTGTCTGTCCGTCCCGTGCCCCCCCAGGCAGGACATGGACTCCATGTTCGAGGACGACATCAGCATCCTGACGCAGGAGGCGCTGGGGCCGGACGAGGACTGGCTGGACAGCCCCAACACCGACCTGTCGGGGGAGATGTGCTCGGCCTCGCACTTCGCCCTCATCACCGCCTACGACGACATCAAGAACCGGCTCACGGGGCTGGAGAGGGAGAACTCCACGCTCAAGCGCCGCCTCAAGATGTACGAGGTCAAGGTGAGGGGTCAGGAGGGGCTGGGGGGGGGGGTGTAGGGCCGGGGGGACCCCGCTGACCCCCTGCCCCGCGGCCGCAGTACCCCCTGATCGGCGAGTTCGGGGAGGAGCACATCTTCTCCCTCTACGAGGCCAAGGAGACGTCGCTGCTCAAGAGCGAGAAGGCGTCGCTGCAGCAGCAGCTCAACCAGTTCCAGCACGAGGTGAGCGGGGAGGGCAGGGATGGGGGGCGTGGGGGGGTCCCCGAACTGCCCACCCACCCCCTGCCTGCTCCCCCGGCAGCTGCAGAAGAGCAAAGAGCGGGAGGAGCAGCTGGAGGAGATGATCCAGGCGTACGAGAAGCTCTGCGTGGAGAAGGCTGACCTGGAGACCGAGCTGGGAGAGATGGTGGGTGACGGCCCCCAGGGGCCTGGGGATGTTGGGGTGCCCTTCCCCTCTCCGTGGCAGCAACTGGACCGATGGCATCTCCACCCCAGGGGATGGAGGGCTGGGGGGGCCGTGGCTGCTCGGCCCGGTTTGGGCCATGTCGGGGGTTGTAGTGATGCACTGGCTCAGCTTTATCCATCTTCCCCCTCCAACCCTGCCAAAGGATGCTCCCAGCTCCTGTGTGGTGCCAGTCCTACTTCCAGGGTTGGGTGGGCATCCCTGGCTCCCCTTTCCCACCCAGATGATTCCCTGCCAGCTGAGGGGCCACCCCCACCCTGCCACCCTCTTCTGGGCCGTCCGTGCGCTGGGACAGTTCCCCCACCAGCACCACGGGGACCCCAAGAGCTGGGTTTGGGGCAGGACGAGCCCCAGGGAGAGGGGTCAGCTCATCCCTGTCCCCTCCCCGGGCAGCGGGCGCTGGTGGAGACTCACCTGAGCCGCATCCGGAGCCTGGAGCAGCAGCTGCGGCAGCGCGACGGCGGCGCCTTCCCGGGGCTGGGCACCCCCATACCCGGCCAGGAGGTGCCTTTCCTCACCCTGCACCCCAACCCCGGGCTGAGCCACGGTGAGCCGCCCCCTCCCCACCCCGCGGGGCCCCCCGGCCCCCCCCCGGCCGGGACGGGGCTGATCCGCGCGGGTCCCGCAGTGCTGGAGCGCGCCGGGGGCTGGCAGAGCCGGGCCATGGAGGCGCAGGGCCGGCTGGAGGCCGAGCTGGAGGCGGCGCGGCAGGAGAACCAGCGCGCCCAGCACCGCGAGGAGCACCTCAAGGCCGAGTGCGAGAGGCTGCAGGCGGAGCTGAAGCACCTGCAGGACACCCGGGAGCAGGTACGGGGTGGGCTCGGCCGTGTGGGACCCCCTGTCCGGGGTGGGTGGGGGTCCGGGGGTTTGGTGGGGTGTCTGCTCTCCCCAGAGCAGGGATGGGGCAGGGTCTGGCCGTGTGGGACCCCTTGTCCCTGATGAATGGGGGTCCGGGTGCTGACAGGGTGCCTGCTCTCCCCGAAGCAGGGATGGGGCAGGGTTTGGCCCTGTGAGACCCCCTGTCCATGGTGGGTGGTGGTCTGGGGGTTTGGTGGGGTGTCTGCTCTCCCCAGAGCAGGGATGGGGCAGGGTCTGACCCTCCTATCCTTGGTGGGCGGGGGTCCGGGTGCTGAGGGGGTGCCTGCTCTCCCCAGAGCAGGGATGGGGCAGGGTCTGGCCCTGTGGGACCCCCTGTCCGTGGTGGGGGTCCGGGTGCTGAGGGGGTGCCTGCTCTCCCCAGGAGCAGTCGGAGCGGGACATGGCCTGGGTGAAGAAGGTGGGCGACGACCAGTAAGTGCTGGGAGGGGGCTGGGCTGTGGGGGGGGGTCCCCGCTCTGGCAGGCAGGGATGGGGGCACACGGGGGGCGTCTGTGGGGCACCACTGGGCGTCACAGCCAAGGTAGGGACAGGACCCGCTTTGGGAGGGGTCCCTGGGGGTTCCCAGGTGCTGCAGCGGGTGGGATCCTGCACCCCAAGAGCAGTTGCTGGGGTCCTGCACCCCGAAATTGCTGCGCCCCGGTAATTTGGAGCTGAGCAGGGCTCTGGGTTCGGGGTGCCCGGTGCCACACGGTGTGTGCAGTGCCCGGTGCCCGGTGGTGTGTCCGGTGCCCGGTGGTGTGTCCGGTGCCCGGTGCCGCCTCGGAGCTGCCTCCAGAGGGCACTGACGGCCCGTGGCTGCCGAGCAGCACCGAGGATCACCGGCTGTCACCGAACAGCGCCAACCCGTGCCACGCCTGGGCACCGATCCGCGCCATCCCCGTGGCACAGACCCGTGCCAACCTCATGGCACCAACCCACGCCAACCACAGGGCACCAATCTGTGCCAGCCTTGTGGCACTGGGTATCCCTATGGCACCAATCCATGCCATTCCTATGGCACTAATCCATGCCACTCCCTTGGCACCAATCCATGCCATCCCTATGGCACCAATCCATGCCATCCCTATGGCACCAATCCATGCCATCCCTATGGCACTAATCCAGGCTGGCACTGTGCCCCCTTTGGGCAGCCTGTGCCGAGCTGTGGATGGATCAAAGGCGACACACGGGGCTGGGAAGGTGCTGAGGTGTTGGGGTTCCCCCTCCTTTTCCAGAGGTGTCCAGAAGCTTTTGCTGTTCCTTGTCTTCCCGGCATAAATCAGTGGGGGGGGACCCGGGGAGGGGGTTGATCCATCCACACTGGCATCCCTGGGAGGTGCCCACCTCTCTGCTGCACATCCTGGGGTCGGGGGGGGGTCCCCATCCCTCCCCACCCTTCCCCACCTTAATTCACTTTATTTCCATCAAGTCCAGTCTCCCGTGCCTGGGACCCCTCCTGTGCTCACCCCTCATTTTATCCCCCCTTTCCCACAATACCCATTCCCCCTCTCCCCGGGGAAACAAAACTCCCAATCCCACCTTCCTTCTAACCCCAAATTCCGCCGGCTGGGAGGGGGAAGTTGAGGCACAGCCCTGCCCCGGGGGCACCTTCCCCCCTCCCGGGGCTCAGCCCTTCCCTCCCCGCTCTGATCTCGCCGATTCAGCTCTTTTTTGTCACCCGCTCCTCTCCGCCACTCTTTTGGTGTGAAAAAGCGCCTTATCGGCGTTTTCCATCTCCGGGGTGATTTTCTGGTGCTTTGCCACAGCGGGCGCGGGGCCGCTTTTCCTTCTTTTTGCTTTCTTTTCTTAGTTTTGCCCTTTCCCACCCCCCCTCCCTCCCTCCCTCCCCGCCCTTTCTGAGCTCCCGGCAATTCCCGCTTGGGCTTCCTCGGGAAGGACGAGCCGGGTGGAAAACGGGAGCGGCCGAGATCCGCGGGGGGAGCTGGGGAGGGGGCCGGCGGGGCTGGACGGGGAGGTCTCGGGGGTGGCTCTGTCCGGGGACATCTCCAGGTCTTTGTGCCCTCGGTGCCACCCTGACAGGGCCACGGGGACTTCGGGGACATGTCCTGGGCATCCAGATGGGCAAACGTGTTGCTTTTCATTTTCTTTTCCTTTTTCTCTCTTTCACTCTCTTATTTTTTTCTCTTCTTCCCCCCTCCCCCCCCCCGTTTTCTTATTTCTTTTTAATTCCATTCGTTTTTTCTGATTTTCAATATTTTCTTCTTTTTTTCTTATTTCCTTATTTTTCTTCTTTTTTTTTTTAATGTCTATATCCTCTTTCTCCCACTTCCCTTCTTCCCCTTCTTTTTCCTTTTCCTTCTTTTTCTCCTTTTCATTCTTTTCCTTTTTCCTTTTTTCCTTCTTTCCCTTCACACACCATCCTTCTCATTCTTTTTCTCCTTTTCCTGACTTTCCCTCTTTTTCTCTCTGTATTCTTCTTTTTCTCCTCCTTTCCTCCTTTTCCACTCTTTCTCCCTCCTCTCTACATATCCTCATTTCCCTTCTTTTCCCTCTTTTCCCCTCCCTATATCCTTCCTCTCTTATTTCCTCGCTTTCCCTCCTGCATCCTTATTTTTCTTCTTTTTCTCCCCGCAACCTTTTCCTTCTTTTCCCTCTTTTTTTTTTCCTTCCCCTCCATCCTTTTTCTCACCGTATCCCTCCTTCCCTGCCCTTCCCCTGCTCTCCCCCCGGGGGCAGGGGCAGGACGGGCGCTGTCACCGCGGTTACGAGCGGCGGCTCCGGGTGCCGGGGGTGTCACAACGGCTCAGCGGAGCCTGCGAGGACGCGCCGAGCGCGGCCCCGCGGGGCCCTCACAGGCGGCTTCTCCCTTCGCATCCCCGCGGAGGAGCCGGGCTGGGAAAGCGACACCAACCCGGGGCGCGGCTGATGGATTTGTCACAGAGCTCTCGGGGAGGGAGGGGAGGGGGGTGAGGACCCACCTCCGGGATGCTCCCGGCTGCTCCCACAACTTTTTGAGCTGAATTTGGGCGGGTTTGGGTCTGTCACCCTCAGAGACACCCTGTTGTGTCCCCCCCCCCAGGGTGAACCTGGCGCTGGCCTACACGGAGCTGACGGAGGAGCTGTGCCGCCTGCGGAACCTCAGCTCCCTGCAGAGCCAGATCCTGCGGGCCCTGCTGCAGGAGAAGGGCCTCAACGGTGGTAAGGGGGGCCCGGGGGGCTGCACCCCACTGCCAGGCAGGGAGGGGGGCACAGGGGCCGGGAGGACGGGCTGGATGCCCTCGGACTCCTGGTGGTGCTGACGCGGGTGTTGGTCCCTGAGAGCGTCCTGCCCTGGGAACATCCAGGGATCATCCCGGGATCATCCCACCCCGGGGGAGCCCATGTCTGGGAGCATCCTGCCCCAGGAGCATCCCACCCGAGGAGCATCCCACCCCAAGAATGTCCCTGGGAGCATCCACATCTGGAAATATCCCACCCCAGGAGCATCTGTTCCTGGGAACTTCCTGCCCCAAGAACATCCATCCCTGGGATCATTCCACCCCAATGACATCCATCCCTGGGATCATTCCACCCCAATGACATCCATCCCTGGGATCATCCCACCCCAATGACATCCATCCCTGGGATCATCTCTGCCTGGGAGAATCCATATCTGGAAGTATCCCACCCCGGGAGCATCGATTCCTGGGAGCTTCTCACCCCAAGAACATCCTTACCTGGGATCATCCCACCCCAAGGGCATCCATCCCTGGGAGCATCCATCCCTGGGATAATCCATTCCTGGGAGCATCCATCCCTGGGATAATCCATCCCTGGGATCATCCCACCCCAAGGGCATCCCATCCCTGGGAGCATCTATGCCTGGGAGAATCCATACCTGGGAACATCCATCCTTGGGTGCACCCCCCTCCAAAAGCATCCACCCCCGGGATCATCCCACCCCGGGATCATCCCGCCCCAGAATCATCCCTCCCGCCGGGGGTCCCTCCCACATCCCCCCCTCCACGCGGGATGCCCGAGGGATATTTTCCGGGATATTTTCCGCCCCGCCGAGCTAACGGGGTGGGGGGGTTTTTCCTTTCGCAGGCCAGCGCCACTCCCCGCTGTCCCAGTGCCACTCCCCGCTGTCCCAGTGCCACTCCCCGGCCCAGCAGCGCCGCTCGCCCGCCCCGCAGTGCCCCTCGCCCGCCCCGCCGGGGCGCTCCCAGTGCCAATCCCCCGCCCTCCAACGCCGCTCGCCGGGCCCTCCCAGCCAGTCGCCGGCCCAGCAGCGCCGCTCGCCAGCCCCCGGCCCCTGCCAGTCCCCCGCGCAGCAGCGCCGGTCCCCGGTGCCCCCCTCCAGCCAGTCCCCGGCGCAGCAGCGCCGATCCCCGGCGCCGCCGCCGCCCTGCCCGTCCCCGGCCTCGGCGTCCCCGCACCGGCTGCCCGGCGAGAGGATGGAGCTGGGCTACGCCAAACCCTCCAGCCGCCACATCAAGGCCGGCTTCCAGGGCCGCCGCAGCTACTCGGAGGTGACCAACGTGGCCCTGTACCAGCAGAGCCGCTCGCTGTGGCTGCAGCCCGAGGCCTCCACGCTGCCCAAGCCCCGGCCCTACGGGGAGCTGTACCTGGGCGGCGCGGGGGCCCCGCTGAGCGCCCGCCAGCCCTTCGAGGAGCAGCACGTGCGCTTCGAGAAGCAGCAGTCGTCGGACGAGGAGGAGTGGGCCCTGCCCAGCCCGCCCAGCCCCGAGGCCGGCGCCATCCGCTGCGCCTCCTTCTGCGCCGGCTTCCCCGCACCCGACGCCGACGCCGTGCGCCGGACGGCCGCTGCCTACGCCCGGGCGGAACACGCCCAGTCCTGGCCCTCCATCAACGTGAGTGGGACCCCCCCAGGCCTTGCTCGGGGGTGTTGGAGGGCAGGAAGCATTAACCTGCCCCACAGGTCTGGTTTAGCGCCTCGGATTCCGCGTTTCTCGCCCGCCTTGGTGCTGGCGCCTGGAATGTTCCAGGGAGGGGATGGAGGGGGATGTGGCCACCCTCAGGGTCTCAGCACCACCCTGTGTCCCCACAGTTGCCACTGGAGACCCCCCACACCCCAGAGGGTGTTGTTGTGGGTTGAAGGGTATCAACCCACCCCCCCAGGCAGGGTTTAGTGTCTTGGATTCCACATTTCTAGCCCGCCTTGGTGCTGGTGCCTGGAATGTTCCAGGAAGGGGATGGTGGGGAAAGTGTGGTTAATCTGGGGGTCTCAGCACCACCCTGTGCCCCCACAGCTGCCGTTGGAGACCCCCCACACCCCAGAGAGTGTTGCTGTGGGTTGGAGGGCAGGAAGCATCAACCCACCCCCCAGGCAGGGTTTAGTGCCTTGGATCCCACGTTTCTAACCCAGCTTGCTCCCGGCAGCGGGAATGTCCCAGGGAGGAGATGGGGGGGATGTGGCCACCCTAGGGGGGTCTCAGCACCACCCTGTACCCCCACAGCTGCTGCTGGAGACGGTGGACTCGGAGGTGAGGAGCTGCCCCCTGTGCCAGCTGGCCTTCCCCATCGGGTACCCGGACGATGCCCTGGTGAAGCACATCGACTCCCACCTGGAGAACAGCAAGATCTGAGCCTTCCCCCCGCCCATTCCCGACCTTTGGATGCTGCATGAAAACACACCAGGAGCGCCACGGCTCCCGAAATACCTCCAAGTCTTCAGTAGCTACAGAAAGACTGAGCCCCCCACACACACCCCGGAGCCCCCCAGAGCCCCCCCAGCCCCCTGTAAGTGGGTTCCTCGCCCCGTCCCTGCGTCCATGCCAGGTTTGGATGCTGGAATTTGGGTGCCAGGATCACGCCATCCCAGGTGGTGGCCAGAGGGGACCTGTCTGTGCCCTTGGGTGTCCTCTGCACCCTTGGGTGTCGCTGCTTGATCTCAGGGAGGATCCGAGGGGCCGGGTCCTGGATCCGGCCCCCAGGAAGCGGGTGAGGGGAAGGGGCTGCCCCTTCCCCTGCTCCTGGGGTCAAAGTTGGGGTTGGGGGGCAGCTGCTTGTTCTCGGTCCCCCTCTCCCCATCCCACCAGTTCGAGCATCTTTTACACTAAAAGCGCCCCCTCCCCTCAGTGTCTCCCCCCTCCCCCCAAAGATGCTGCTGAGAAACGGACCCCGAGGCGCAGCAAGGACCCCTCCCCACATTGCACTGGGCTCCGCGGCCCTGGGGGCTCTCCCTGACACCCCCCCCGGTGTGGGGACAGCGCAGCCCCCCAGCAGCCCCCCTCCATCCCCCCCAGACCCCCCTGCTTCGGCCGGGGGGCTGCAGGCGGCCGCTCACCCTGAGCCCCCCACCCCGTCCCCCCACGTTCAATCTACCTCAAGGCCGCCGGGAGAGGGGGGTCCACAGCACTGTCCCCCCCTCACTGAGCCGCTCTCGCTGCATGTCCCCCCCGTGCCACAGCGCACACCCCCCCCCCGCACCCCCGGGGGCTCGGCCGGGTGCGACCCCCCCCCTGCCCCGGGACCCCCCCCGGGCAGAGGGACCCGCCCCCGCTGCGACGCCACCGACCCCAATAAAACCTTTCCAGCGCCCAAAATGCCACGGGGGGGGGCGAAGCCGTCTCCTCTCTTTGGGTCCCTGGGGAAGGGGAGGGGGGTCCAGGATGTGGGTGGCCCCGCCGGGGCTGGGGTGGGGCAGGGGGCGAGCTGGGGGCTGGCACGGGCAACCCTGGCAGAGCCAACTTGTGTCACCAGAGTGGCTGAGGGGGGTGACGGGGTTTGGGGGTCCCATTGCCGGTGTCCTGCACCCCTGTCCCTGTTCCTGGTGACACGTTTAGGGTTTACTGGGCTGGTGGGTGACAAAAAATGGGACCACCAGAAGCAAAACCAAAAACTCACCAGCGCCGTGGTGACAGAGGGGACACGGCCAAGCCCCGGCGGGTGGGTCCCCCAGGGCTTGGGGGTCCCCCAGGGCTTGGGGGTCCTGTGGGATCCACCCGGATATCCTGGAGGAAGGATCTTCCCTATGCAGGGAGACCCCCCCCTCTGTCCCCCCATGGGTACCACGGCTGGGGTAGCACCACCAAGCCCCACTTCTCTTTGTTATTGTAGGTCCTACACGGGCTGAGGGTCTGGGGCTGCTCTGTGGGCCCCCCGGGGTGATTTTTACACCCCCGTGGGGCTGAGGGCGCACGACCCCCGGGGCTGAAACGCCCCCAAACTCGGCTGTTCGTGGAAAATCCCATCCGCTGGCTCCGGCAGGGAGTACCCGTGTGATGAGTTGTGGCCGTTCTCCGACCTCCCTGCCCGGGCAGGCTGCTGGAGGCGGGGACGGGGGGGGTCTGTCCCGGCCCCCTGAGCCCAGCCCAGCCCCGGGCAGGGTGCGAAGCCGGTTCCCAGTGCTGCGGGGCGATGGTGTGAAGGCGATAGGCTCGGTGCCGCCGCCTTATCGCCCGCTCATCTCCGCCCCTGCCAGGGGAGGGGGAGGACGGGCAGGATCCAACCCCCAGGTGGGTCGGGGGGGGACACGGTGACCCCCAGGGGGACGTGATGCTGCAGGGAAGGGTCCCAAAAGCCACCGCACGGGGACAGATCCCGATCCGCACCCAGGGTGGCATCAGCTCTGGCCGGGCTCCCTCTCTGCCCGTCCTCCAGCCGGGCCGGGGGCGGAGGAGGGGCCTGGCTGCGCTCAGGGGGTGCCCGGCCCCCACCCCCTCCCGCCGCCCGCTCTCCTCCCCCCCGGTTTTTTCTCTCTTTTTTTGAAATCACGTGATAAATGTCAAACGGCGGGGCCGTTTTACTCATCCCGGCACCCTCCCGGCGCCGCTTCCCCCCGGGGGCGGCTGCCGCTGACTCAGGAGGCTGCCGGGCTCCCCCCGGGCCGCGGGGACCCCCCTGGCACCCCGAAACCACCGGCCCTTCTCCGGCTCCCGGGCCGGGCGGGAGGAGCTCCGGGACATGTGTCACCTGGTGCAGATGTGTCCCCATGGCGCTCTCGTGATTTTGGGGGGTCTCAGCACCCCAAATCCGCTGCCTGGGGCTGCCCCGCTCCTTGTCATGGTGCTGGGAGGGGCCGGGGTGCTGGTGGTGCCCCGGGGTGCTCGTGGTGGGCACGAGGTTCGGTGCCCGTCGCTGTGCCTTGCTGAGCACCTTTCACCTGCTGTGAGCAGGATGAGGGCACACCAACCCCCCTGCACCCCCTCAGTGTCCCCCCTCAGCCCTGGGGACCTCCCTGCCCCGTGGGCAAACTCTGAGCCCTCCCCACTGCCCTGGGACCGCTCCCCAGCGCTGCCCCCTTCCCGGCTCCACTGCCCGCTGTGGAGGGAAGTGGGGTGTCCAGGGAGGGGGACTGTGGCCCCATTTCCTCTGCCCCCACCCCCGGTGCTGCACCTCGCCCGGGGGAGCTGCCAACCACAGCGCTGGGCTGCGGCTTTGGTGGCATCCTCACCCCCTGGAGTGACGGGGCTGTCACACGGGGTGCCCACCCAGGGCTGGACCAGGGAGCTCCTCACCCTGGGGGGGTCCGACCACCGCGGTGCCCCCCCACTGCTTCAATCCCGGCCTCCAAACCCACCCCACAGACCCCCTGGCCTCCAAACCCACCCCACAGCCCCCCCCCGGCCTCCAAACCCACCCCACAGCCCCCCCCCCCAGCTCCAAACCCACCCTACAGCCCCCCCCTCCCCACCTGAGCTGCCTTGCCCCGAGGGTCTGGAGAGGGGGGACAGGGAGGCTGGGAGAACCCCCCCACTGCCCCTTCACACCCCAATTCCCGCAGGAGAAGTTGGGGACTGGGATGGGGGCCATGCCAGGGGGTCTGGTGGGAGCGTCCCACTAGCAGGGCACAAACTGGGGCTCGGGGGCTCCTGGTTGGGGTCGCAGGTCTGGCTGGACCCACCAGGTCCCTGGTGTGGCCTGGCTGTGCCAGCTCAGGGGACAAGGGACGAGCCAGTCCCACCTCAACCGTCACAGGGCTGGGCTGGGGGGGGCTTTTTGCAGTGGCAGGGCCTGGGGTCTGTCTCCTCTGACCTGGCCTGAGGGCAGGGAGAGCATCCCTGCGGGAATTGTGCCCCCTGAGCACCAGGGATGTCACAGATCCTGCACGGGGCACTGTCCCCTGGAGCCACCCCTGTGAGTGCAGCCCCCTCCCCACCCAGGGCTGTGCCCCCCACCCATGGTGAGACGTGCCTGGCTCCGTCCCCGTGTCTCCCACATCCCTCACGTCCCCTGTGTCCCCCATGTCCCCCACGTCCCCCACGTCCCCGTGCTGGTGGGTCACACCTCACCATTTCCTACGTGACAACCTTCTTTATTTTATTGTTTTTCCCACCAAAACCCCCTCTTATTCTGGGCAGGTTTAAGGTTTCTTTTTCCAGCTTTCAGGTTTGTTTGTTTTTTTTGTTTTTTTTTTTTATTTTTCCTTTTCTCAGAGTTTTTATCATTTAGGGGAAAAACGAAACAGTCCTTTCTGCTCGGGTCCCTCTTTCCCCTGCAGGGGGGTGCTGGGGGGAAGGGGGACGCGGGGACCGGGGATGGCCCTGCTCCATCGCTGGGCGTTTGGGGCCAGCTCCGTGCAGGAATGAGTGTCCTGGTCCCTCTGGATGCGCGTGGGGGATTCTCTGACGTCTATTGAGGTTGAGCTCCTGCCTTGCCCTGGCTGTTTGTCCTTCCAGCTTTGTCCACCGAGGGGGGTCACCTGCACGCACAAATCGATCCTCCCAAACCAGGGCGGAGTAATTCCCGCTGCCCCTCCCGGATCCAGGAGAGCGCCAGGGGACTCCTGGCTTGGCTCAGCTCGTCCCCGGGTCCCCTCCGCCGGGGTTTATAGGAAACGGCTGTGCGAGGAAGCGCCCGGCTCTCCCGCCCGGGTGAGCGTTTCTTTCCAGCCGTGGGCGCCCCGAAAGGCCCCTCAGTGCGGGGGATCCGGTGTGAGTCAAAGCCGGAGCCCTGGGGTTTAACCACAAGCCCCAGAGCTGCCGTGTCATGGGGGAGCCGTGCCAGAGGCGTTTATAAGAAATGGGGGGCTGCCTGGGGGGGAGGGATCCCGGCTGGCACCGGGGGCTTTGCCCACCCCTTGGAACAAGTCCTTTGACCCCGTGGCTCAGCTCTGGGCCCACGTTTTCTGCAAAGGAGCCGGTGCTGTTGCACTTCACCTTCTCATCTCGGCTCTTTCCCAGGGGTGCTCGGTGCCCACATCACCCCAGAGAGTCCATATCACCCCAGAGAGCCCACATCACCCCAGAGAGTCCATATCACCCCAGAGAGCCCACATCACCCCAGCTATCCTGGGTACCCCCATCCAGCGAGGTTCCTGGTGCCAGCATCACCCCTGGGTCCCTGTGTCCAGGCCGGATACCTGGTACCAGCATCACCCTGGTGCCCACATCACCCCGGGGTCCTCATGTCACCCTGTGTTGTGCCTTCATCCAGCTGGGATTCCTGGTTCCTGCATCACCCCTGGGAGCCTGTGTCCCACAGGACACCCAGTGCCAGCATCACCCCAGGGTTCCCACATCCCTCCCAGGTGCCTGAATCCACCTCGGGCACCTGTTCCCTGCATCCCTCTGGCCCGGGGGTGCCCGGCTCTCCCACCCTGCAGCAGCAGCTGCCCGTCACCCTGTCCCTCCCCTGCCAGCCCCGTCCCCGCTGGCTGCTGTCCCCGCTCCACACGTGTGCCGGCAGCTGCCCGACCTCTCGCAGATGCTCTTCCTGGAGAGAGGCACAAGGTTTTCGCACGTGCCTCGCCCTCCCCGCAGCCTTGAGCGAGTGGGGGTGAGGGGCGGCGGTGACAGGGACCTCCAGCCCTTCACACCCAGGACGTGCCCCGTCCCTTCCTGGCCACGCCGCCCCGGTGTCCTTCCTCATCGCCGTGATGGGATCACCTCTTTCCCATCCATCTGCGGTGACCCCCCCCTCCCCGTTCCCAGCCATCGGGGGGGGGTCCGCGGCCTCAAATGGCAGCGGGGGGGACACACGCACAGGCACTCCCGCAGAGCCCCGGCTGCCATGTGCCCAGCGCCATCACGGCTGCCGCGGAGAGACAAGTGCCACCGGGCCCCCCGGGGACCCTCGAGCTGCCGGCCCGGCCCCGGCCCCGCGCTCGGGACCCGCCGTCTCGCTGCGGGGAGGTGACGGAGCCAACGCGCCGTGACACGGGGCTCGCACCCCCTCCCCCGAGCCCCCCCCGCCGCGGCCAGCGCCTCGCCAGCGCCCGCCGGGGGGGACTTCTCGGCTGTCACAACCCATCTGCGTCGGGGGCAGCGTCTGCCGGCGCCGTAAGTGGGGTTAAACTCGGGGTCACCCCGATCGAGCATCCACAGGGGGGTCTGGTGGAAGGCGACACCCCCCTCTCCCCCAATCCCCCCCGCGCCCTGGCACCCCCTGCCCCCGGTTGCCGCCAGGGTGGGATGCGGGGGGTGATGTTCCGTCGTGCTGGGGGAGTAAAGGAGAGAGGGACGGCAAACGTGTCCCCGGGTCCACGCGTGGCTCTCGGGGACGGCGCGGTGGTGGCCACACGTGTCCGCAGGGAGCTGCTCCTCGGCTGTCGCTGCGGGTCACGGCGGCCACCGGGACACGCGGGGCCGTGACGGACACGACCCGCGGGTGGCCCCGCGCTGGCCGCTGGCCCGAAATGCAGCACCCGGCGGGCGCCCGGGGGGCCATCGACACCCGCGCCGGCAGCCTGAACTCCCCGTGACCCGTCGGCACCGCGGCTGCGGCCGGAGAGGCCACCCCGGCACCGGGACACCCTCCCGGGGTCACAGCCCGGCGCTCCCCGCCCCATCCCACCGGAAAACTGCGGCTGTCCCAAAGCCCTCCAGGGCCGGGACGGCGGCGTTCCGGGGACAAACCTGGCCCTGCTTGGTCAGCGGAGCCTTAGGCAGGTGGGATTTGGGGCTGGGGGGGATGGCACATCCCATCCCCATCATCTCCATCGCGCCCCTCCCTCATTTTCAGCCCCCCCCGCCGCCGCCCGGGCTCACACGGTGCCGCCGGACCCACGGGCGGCTCCTTTTAACCCGCGGCTGAAATGAAACCGGCTCCGGCTCCTTCCCCGTGACCTATTTTTAACATTTGATTGGAATTATTCCCCCCCCCCCGCCCCCTTCCCTTCGCCGATCCCCGCGCCGGCCCCGGGTGCGAGCGCGGTGTCAGCCCCGCGTCACATCAATTAACGCGCGCGGGGCGTCATTTGTCACTTTGCATTTCCCCAAGGCCCCTCGGTGGTGCCGCGGCCGTGGCGGGGGGCGCACGCCGGGCTGGGGGGCTGCCACCCCCCGGGGTGGGGGACGGGGATGCTCCTCCTGCCCCGTGTTTTTTGGGGGTGCCGGGATCCGGCGGCCGGTGCTGCCGCCCACCTCGGTGGGGTCCCGGTGCTGGGTACGAGGGTCCCCGGCGGGGGCCGGGACACCCGAGTACGGCCCCCTCCGGCCCCGAGCAGCCGGTGCCGACACCTCCACTTCCGTCGGCAGGGCCCCCAAGGGTATTTTTAACTCCCGGCTCCGCCGTTTGGCACGCGGTGAGTGTCCGTCCCCGCCGCTGTCCTGCCTCCAGCTGCCTCCCCCAGCCCGCGCAGCCCCCCAGGGCAGGATCGGACCCTCCGGAGACACGTCTGGTGCTACAGGACTGCATGGGACAGGACGGGACCCCATGGGATAGGATTGGAACCCATGGGGCGGGATTGGAGCCCACTGGGGATGATCAGAGCCCACAGAGCAGGGTGGGACCCCACAGGGTACTACTGGACCGTGCAGGACAGGATGGGACCCCTTGGAGCAGGATGGGACCTTATGTGACAGGATGGTGCATGATCAGCCTCCAAATAGAAAGATGAGACCCTGCAGAGTGGGATGGAACCCCATGGGGCAGGACGGGACCCAAGGAGTCAGGATGAGACCCTACCAGGCAGGACAGGACCCTACAGAACAGGATGGGAACCTGTGGAGTGGGATTGGATCCTATAGGACAGGATTGATTCCTACAGGGCAGGATGGGGGACTGGAAAGCAGGAATCGACTCTATGGGGCAGGATCAGCCCCTGTGGGGGAAGATGGGACCCTGCAGGATTGGACTCTATGGGATGGGAAAGGGTCCTGCGTGGCAGGACTTTCCAGACCTGGATGGGACGCTGTGGGACAGGACGGCGCCTAACAGGGCAGAATTGTCCCTTGTGGGGCAGGATCGATCCCAGTGGGGAAGGATTGGCCCCCGTGGGGCAGGATCAGCATCGCCATCTCCTCCGCCGGGCAGGAGCATCCTCATCCCCATCCCAGAGGGGGCCGGCCCCCATGTCCCCGCGTCACCCATGTCACCGAGCCCGCGGGACCCCTCCCCTGGCCGGATCCCCGGCTCGGGGGGGGCTCTCGGGAGGGCGACGGCGGCGGGGCGGGCGATCCCGCACACGCGTGTGCCCGCGGGGGCCGCGTGTTGTCAGAAGCTGTAACCCGTGTCTCGCCCGCCGTCCCCCCGCCCGGGCAGCGCACATCACTCCCCGGCCTTCGCCTCCCGCTGACGAAGAGGAAGGGCCGGGGGCGCCAGCCCCGAGCCCCCCGCGCCCCCGTCACACTAAGCCGGCCGGACAGGGGCTGCAGCCCCCCGGCGCTCCCCAGGGAGCCGCGGCTCTTCGCCGAGGATCTGGCTCCCGCTGAAGCAAATCTCCTCGTACAGGAGCGGGGCGAGGGGCCGGGGACGGCGGCGGGGGGTGAAACGGACTCCCCCCGGCCCGGAGGGTGCTGGCGGGGGGGTCCCCGCGGACCCCCCGTGCACATACGGGCGCGGGCACAGCTGCGTCCTTGCACGGTCACCGCGGCCCCCGTGCGCGCCCCCACGCCCTCAGCAGCCCCCTCGCACACGCAGAGAGCCCCCGGCACACCCGTGTCCCCTCACGCACACACGGGCTCCCTTGTACACCCCCCCCGCCCTTTTGCACACCCGCACGGCCACCGATCCCCCCCCGGTGTTTCTGCCCCACGCACGGGGGGCACGGTGGCACCCCGGACACGGTGACACCGAGACGGGGACACGGTGGGAAGCTGCCCCGCGCACGCTGCCACCTCCCACGCAGGCTGCCAAGGCCGGGGTGAGGAAGAGGAGGAGGGAGCGAAGCCAAACCGCCGATCGGTCTCCGGGGGGCAGGATCGGTCCCGCGGGCGGGACCAGTGATCCCCCACCGCCCAGTCCCGGCCCTCTGGGTGCTGGGGCTTCGAGCGGGACCACCCCAGGGAGGGGGCTCCGGGGGGATCTCTTGGCGGGACCCCCCGTGCCACCCAATGCCAGGGCGGCCGGGGGGGTGGTGGCAGCGGTGGCAGCGGTGCAGGGGACACGAGGGGCACCGGGGCACGGGGGGCACGGGTGCTGGCGGCGCGGGGCTCAGCACCAGCAGGGTTTTGGATGGCAGCGGCTGGAACGATGTTAATGACTTTTCTTCCTGTCGCTCTCCTTTTACACCGAGGGCAGCTCCGTAACCAGAGCTGCTTCCTTCCCCGAGATTAAGGAGCCGTCTGCTCGCCCCCCCCCCTCCCTCCCGCGGCCGCTGAGCCCCCCCCGGAGCTGCCACCGACTTGTCACCCCCGGCTGGCCCAGGCTTGGCCCTGGCAGCCCATCCCTGAAAGCTCTGGGTGCCCCCCTTCCCTCGGGGTCCCGCGGTCGGGGGTCCTGAGCATCCTCCCGGCGCTGCCCGGGATTCGTCCCACCGGCCGGGGAGGGGGCTCAGGGAAAGGGGTCACCACGACCCCCCCCCCACTCTCCTCCTTCCCTGCGGACCACCCCAAAGCGGGGCTGCCCGGGGTGGAGCGTGGCAGCCGCCTGCCAGCGCCGGGCGGTTTGGGGCAGGAAGGAGGAGGGTGACAGTGCCGGGGCGCGGGGTGAGGAGCTGCGGCGTGCGGGGGGGACGGGGGTTGGAACCCTCCACGGCGGGGGCTGAGCCCCCCAAACCCCAAAGCTCTGCCTGCTCCCCACTCGCCACCGCCCGTGACTCGATTTTCCCCGCCCGCTCTGACTCAGAGGACACCGCTGGTGACGGGGGGGACCTGGCTACGTTTTTGAGGAGGGGGACAAGGTGCTTGGAGTGCCCTGATGGTGGGACAGGAGGGGGTTTCTGCAGGGTGGGAGCCTGGGTGGGCTACTGGGGGGCTGGCCGGCATGGCTCCCCTCGGGGGCACAGCGCCGGGGGCACCAGGGATGTGGCTCCTTCCCGGCCGGGGGTGGCTGCAGGTGGGTGGCGGATACGTCCCCCGGCCGGGGGTCCCCCGGGTGGGTGGCAGGTGGCCGGCCCGGCCCGGGAGCCCTGCGGTTTGCATTCACGGCTCCCTGAACCGCTCAGCCCCGCGCTGCCTTCGAGCAGCAGCGAGATGCAAATTCCTCCGGGGTGGGGGGAGTATTTTCGGTTTTCCCTGGGCCCAAATTTAGCCCCCGTGGGTGCCCGGTGCCCTCGTGTTCATTTTAAGAATGAAAACAGGAACAATGCCATTTACTAAGAAAATTACCCCCAAAGTTTCCCCTCGGTCCCCAGAAGCCAAATTCCTGCCTCATCCTTCCCCAGCAGCGCCGGTGCTGCCCGGGGGCTGGGCTGGAGGGTGGTGTGGGGACACCAGAGCTTGGGGACAGCCTGGGGACATCAGCCTTGCATCCTGGGCTCCTGCCCAGTGTCTCTGCTGGGAATTTGGTCCCGGGGTCAGCAGGATGATGCCCAGGAGCAGGGGGATGCAGGATGGTGACATGGAGCAGGGGATGTACAGGACAATCCCCCCAGCTCCCCATCCCGTGCCTGCACTGCAGACCCCAGGGATGAGGATATTCCATCTTGCAGCTGCGGGAGGAGAAACTGAGGCACGGGGCTTGTCTCAAGGATCCTCAGGAGCCTGGGAATCCTGCCGGCGATGGGCAGGGGAGGGACGCAGCGACTCTGGGAGGGATGTGGCCTGTGAGGTGACAAGTGTGTCCCCAGCCCCGGGGCGCATCCTGCAGCGGAGCCACTTCCTCCCATCCCCTCTGTGGGCGACAGAGTTTGGCGAGTGCCGGAAACCAGAGCGGTGGCCGGGAGGGACCGGGCACGGCGGGCACACGATGCTGCCCCTCGGCCCCCGCCGGCCCCCCGCGCTCGGGGACACTCGGGTGTCCCAAGTGCCACCTGGATCAGCCGCCTGGGGAGGGGACACCGAGGCACGGGGCTTGGAGGGGGGAATTTGGCTCCATGGAAGTCCCTGGGGCGCTCCTGCCCCCCGGGAAGGGCCCTGTGGGTGAGGATGCCAGGTCGGCTTTGCTGCTAAGGAGCTGCTGGGGGGGGGTTG
The DNA here is from genome assembly GCF_036250125.1 of Pseudopipra pipra. NCBI lineage: Eukaryota > Metazoa > Chordata > Aves > Passeriformes > Pipridae > Pseudopipra > Pseudopipra pipra. The sequence continues at coordinate 5,477,946 of NC_087574.1, forward strand.
GACCCCAAATCCCACTGCTCCCTCGCTGTGGAGGGGGTGAGTTCAGGCCACCTGGTTCAGGGACTGTCCCATCCCAAGTGGCACCACGTCCCAGAGGTGTCTGGGATGTCCTGGAGCATCCCTGTCCCCGGCCAGCGGGGCTGTTGGAGGCTGTTCAAGGTGACGGTCAGGACACGGCTCCTCCCAGCCCTGAGCGAGTCCTCCCCGCGAGGGGACACTTGTGACAGCCACCTCCCCAGGAGTCCTGCCGCGTCTCCCAGTGTCCCTGGTGTCACTTTACCGTGGCAGGGGGGACACTCAAGGGCGTGACATCCTGGGGACAGGGCCACACTCCTTCCCCCACCCCGCCAGGCCCCGCTGGTGGCACCGCCCGGGACCGGGACCGTCGGGGCGAGGGGGACGCGGGGTGGAGGTGGCAGGTCCCCAGCTGGGGGGGCAGTGGGGACACTGGCGAGCCTGACACCCGCCCGGGTGGCCGTGCTGGCTGATCCCACAGCGGGGGGGTGTCCCTGTGAATTTATCCTCGCCGGCGATGGTATAACAGGAATGAATTAGCACGTCGGGTGACGTCAGGGAGCACATGAGCTGCAGCACTTGCTTCCCCCTCACCCTCCGTTAATGAGTCTCTCCCCCCCCCCCCATCCATAACCCCCCTCTGGCCTTTATTTTTTCCTCTATGGAAAAAAAAATTCTGGAAATGTCCTTGTTTTTCCTTCTTTTTCTTGCTTGGGAACTCGGTGAGGGGGATTCCTGCCGGGTGGGTTGGGAGGGGCTGGCAGTGCCCTGGCAGTCTGGGGGTGCCCAGGGGGGTGGGGGCAGTTTCACGGGGGGATGTTGTCCTGCTGACCCCCCCAGCCCCCACCAGGCCTCTCCCTCAGTAACTCCCAGGGGATTAGTGGCTGGGAAGAGCTGGCAGGGAGCTGGAAAGGTGTTGGGGGGGGGGGTGGGGGGGGTCAGCAGGGGGGGCTTTGCATAGAGATTGAAGGGCAGGACCCCTCGGAGCAGTGCCAGTGGTGAAGAGCTGGCCTGGGTGGCTGCTGAGGTGCATCTGCTGGGCCAATACACACACACCCCCACACACCCCGTGAGACTCCCAAAACCCCCAGGCCTGCCCAGGCCTGACTCACTGTGGGGATGAGGGTCCTCCTGTCCATCCACCCCCCACAGTCACCCCTGGTGCATCCTTAACTCCTCATTTCCTCCTGCCCTACAGCTGGAGCACTCTGGGGGGGAAGCAGAGCTGTCCCCATCCCCATCCTCATTCCTGTCCCCATCCCCATTCCTGTCCCCTGTCCCTCATCCCCATCCCCATTCCTGTCCCCATCCCCATCCTCCTTCCTGTTCCCATCCTCATTCCTGTCCCCTTTCCCCATCCCTGTCCCCATCAGCTCCCACTTCCCCCGGGGCAGCACCATCACCTGGGACCCCGAATCCCAAGGGATTTAGGTGTAGGTTTATTAGACACCCACGTCCCCCTTTCTCCCCTTCCCAACCCCAGCTCCAGAGGGGTCCTGCAGATGTTGGGAAGGAGCCCGGACCCCAGGAGGGGACCCGTGGGTGGGTGGCAGTGTCCCTGTCCTTCCAGGCGGTGCGGGAGCGACGGGCACGGGGTGGCACCGGCCGTCCCCCGCCCTCCCAGCTCTGCCACACTGGGAATGGAAAGTATTGACGGGAGCCGAGCTGGGGATGTGCCAGGGGAAGCGGCCGCTCCAGAACCAAATGCCTCCGTGGCGGCTCCAGGGGACACGGGGACTTCCCCGGGCACAGCGGGGTCAAGGGCAGGGGCCAGGAAGGCCTGGCCTGGGGGTGGGCACAGGAGGGGGCACGGGGGGTGGGCATGGGAATGGGCTCAGGGATGTGCGTGGGAATGGGCTCAGGGGTGGGCACGGCTTGTGGGGGCTCCCCAGGGAACTCGGACCACCCCAAACCCAGCAGAGGGGGAAGGGGAACGACAAGGGGCTGAGCCTTGAGCCTCTGTCCCCGGGTGTGTCACCCCTCCAGTGACCGTGGTGACACCACAGCGTGTGTGGGGACCCGAAACATCCAGTCCCTGTGTCCCCTCAGAGCCCCAAAACACGAGCGGGAAGGTGTGGCCGCCCCTGGTCACTCCATCCCCTGTCCCCGCGTCCCCTCACAGTGTCCCTGTCCCCTCCCGTGTCCCCACCCCTGCCAGTGTCCCACGGTCCCACAGTCCGGGCTCCCCCCGCGTCCTCCCATCCCCTCCCACCTCCCCGCTGCCCCCGTGCCCCGCGTCCCCCCGGCGTGTCCCCCGTCCCCTCCCGCTCGTCCCCGCGTCCCCGCTCGTCCCGGTCCCCGGCCCGCCCCCGCGGGGGTGGGGAGGGGGCGGAGGGCGGAGCTCCCGGCGCGGAGCCGCTTCTTTGGATAAGAGGCGCGGGGCCACGAGGATGGGCAGGTGGAGCGTGTGAGGTACGAGGAGGAGGACAGGGCGGCCCGCCAACCCCATCCCCCCGACGGCACTTTTGGGGGCTTTCCGAGTGTTTCGGGCTATTTTTTAATTTTTTTTTTTTTTTTTTTTTTTTTTTTGCGGGGTTTGGTTTTTTAACCCCTTCTCCCTTGGCCGTTCCCGGGTCGCCGCGGGTCGCCGCCCCCCCGGGACCCCCGGGCATGGAGGGGGCGGCGGGAGCCCGGCGAGGCGGGCAGCGCTGACGGGCGCCCGGCTCCGCGTCCCGGGGACCCCCATGAGCGGCTGAGCGGGGCCGGCGCCCCCCGCTCCGTCCATGGGCGCGCTGGAGCCGGGCACCGGAGCCCCCCGCCCCGCCGCCCCCATGCTCAGCTCCTCCGCCACCTTCGCCAAGGAGCCGCCGGGCCCCCGGGACGCCGCCGCCTCTTACTTCGGGGACGGGGGGGCGGCGGAACCGGGAGCCCCCCCGCTCCCTTACGGCGCTCCGGGCGGCTTCGGCGGCCGGTTCCTGGGGCCGTGCCCGCCCTACCGGGCGCCGCCGCCTCCCGCCGCCCCGGTGGAGGGTTACGCGGGCGCGGAGGGCGGTTTCGGCGGCGGGGGGGCCCCGCTGTGCCCCCCGCTCTGCGCCCTGCCCGGGTACCGCGTGGCCGGGAAGGTGCAGGTGATGCTCAACAACTACCCCCTCTGGGCCAAGTTCCACAAGCACCAGACCGAGATGATCATCACCAAGCAGGGCAGGTGAGCGGGGGGACCGGGGGGAAGAAGGGGATGGACCGGGGCGGGGGAGCGGCGGGAACCGGGAGGCACCGGGAGGTGGGACCAGCGAGGCACTGGGGGGGACTGGGGGGGACCGGAGCGCACCGGGACGGACGCGAGCGGCGGGGACCGGGGCGGACTGGGGCGGACCGGGGTGTACCGGGGCAGGGGACTGTCGGAGGAGCAGTGGGAGATCGGGGCTGGGGACCGGTGGGGACCGGGACAGGGAACCGGCAGCGGCACCGGGAACCGCACGGACCCCGGAGACGGTGGGAGTCCGGTGTGGGCAGAGATACGGGCACGGGGGATGCGGGGTGGGCACGGCGGCGCAGAAAGAGGGGGTGGGACAGGCCGGGAGGGCTGTGGGGTGGGCCCGGAGGGAGCTGGCACGGTGAGGGGCTGAGGGTTTCTGCCTCCTGTCCTCAAAGGGCTGGAGGTATGAGAAGTGTTTTGGGTCTGGGGGTCACTCTTTGCCCACGCAGTGGGGGGGTGGGGTGTGCAAGGGGGGGCCCCCACCCCTGTGGGTTGGGGGGTGACATTTTGCTGTGTGGGCAAAGGAAAAAAATGGGGGGGGAGGGGGAAAGCAGAACGGACTTCCCTGGTCTTGTTTTCTATGGAAGTTGAGGCTTGTTGGAAGGAGAAGGGAGGATGGGGAGTCTCCCCACCCGCGTCAGGGTGGGACAGGGGGGTCCAGACCCCCCATGTCAGGAAGCTGGCAGAGATGGTGCCAGTTCTGGGGGCCTGGAGGCAGTGTTTATCCGGCCTCAACCCATGGGCTTGATCCGGAGCCTGGCACTGCAACAAGTAGTGAGAGCCCACAGCCACCCCACAGGCACCGTGGGTGGGTGGGTGACACCCCCTCTACTCACTTTCCGTGCTGGAAATGCCCCCCCTCCTCCATGGGCCAGACAGGGGCTGGGTGCCTCTCATGTGCCCAGGGAAGGGGCAGCATTTTGGCAACGTCCTCGGTGCCCAAACCGCCCTTGGTGACGCCACAGCCGGGTACCCTCTGTCCCTCTGTGCTGCCTCCAGCCTGGGGTGTTCACGGGGTGTGAGTTGGGGGCCTGGGACAAGGTTGGGGGGCTAAAATTCACCCCACCTCTGCCAACACCCCCGTTTGGGGGGTCTGGAGGGGGCCGGGTGCGACACAGGCCCTGTGGGGCCATGGAGCCTCCACAACTCGGAACAGGGGGAGCCCAAAATGCTGAGCCCACCCTTTGGCCCCACAGGGTGACGTGAGTGGGGGTAGCCAGGCCCTGGGCTGCAGTCTGGGGGCCTCGGTGGGATCATGCTGGGGTGAGGAGGGGAATACGAGCACGGCAGGGGCTCAGCCGCCTGAGGGGCTCCCAAAAATCCGTGCCGAGGGGAAAACAGGGCAGCAACCCCTGCTGTGTGCTCAGCAGCTGGCAGAGAACCCCCCAGCCCCTCCTGCCGCGCCGACCCCCCCCCCTCCCCTCCCGCTGCCATCCCTCCGCCCAGGGGGCTCTTCCTGGCCAGCGCCGGGGCCGCCGGCAGCGCCCGCGCCCCTTCCCTCCCTCGGCCGAGACAGATGGTGTCACTTCGATGCTGAGACCAACCTGCTTAATGTGTTGGAAGTCTAAACACGTTAGGGCCGCTTGGTTTGCCACGGCCCTGCCCGGGCCCGGCTCCCCCCGCCGGGCTCGGGGCCGCTCGGAGCGGGTGACGTGTCCCCAGCCCCTCGGAGGGGGTGGCAGGGCACCCCGAATGGTTGTTCCTCGCACACCATCCCCCCCAGTTCGTACAGAGACGCGCTGAAATTCCAGTTCTTCCCTCCTCTCTTCCCCCCAGCCGTCACGGCGGGCGCTGGGGCGGCGTCAGGATCTGGTGCTGAGGGGTCTGGAAAATGGGGCGAGCCCCCAAATCCCATCATCTCTGCCCCACTGCCGCCGGCTCCCAGCCTGAAACCAGGCGATTTTGGGGCTCTTTTCCCAGCTCCATCCCCTCCCCAGCGTCCCTACAGAGGTTCCGGGGATGGGGGGGTGTGTGTGGGTTGCTCTGAGCTCAAGGGGGCTCACGGCAAACCCGGCCCGTGGAGACGTCGAGCTCGGAGCCACAAAACATCCGTTTCCCCCAACCCCGAGCTGCTCTTGCAAAGCTCGGCGTGCAGGGCCAGGCTGCAGCGCTGCTGAGGCACACACTGAGGAAAAACCCCAGCGTGAGGCTCCAGGGGGACGGGAGCCCCAAAATGGGGACCCAAGGGGGATGTGTGCCCCCCAAAGTGGGGATCCGCCCGGCTGGGGGGCTCTGGGACAGGACAGGGGTCATGTCCTTGTCCTGCTGTTGGCGTGGGTGCTTCATCTCTCCGGGCTACGCTGGTCCCTCAACGCCGGCGTCCTTGGGGTGCAGCCCCCTGTGGACCCACGGAGGGAGCTGAGGATGGGTGGGAGATGGTGGCACTGGGATGAACCCGCTCAGGCGCTGGGATTTACCCTGCTGGCGTCTTTTTTGCCCTCTCCTGCCCCTCTGCCCCGGCTCCAACACGCCATCCCGTGCCATCCCACCCCATCCCACCCCCCGTCATTCCCTCCAAGATAATTTCCTACTGGTTTCCCGTGTGGCTCCCCATCCTTCCTGTGCCCCCCACGGCTCTCAGGGCTCAGCCAGGGCAGGATTTCTCTGGAAACCCCCAAGGACTCGCCGGTGCCCTGACTGCAGCAGGCCCGGGGAATTCCTGCCGTGAGGCTCTGCCGTGAAACCAGGGCTGTCTCTGCATTTTGGGGGTACCTGGGGCTGGCTTTGCCTTTTGGGGGTTCACACGGGCTGGCTTTGCCTTTTGGGAGTTCACAGGGGCTGGCCCTGTCTTTTGGGGGTACATAAGGGCTGTCTTTGCACTTGGGGGGGTCTCAGTGCTGCCTTTGTGGGGTGCAGGGGCTGCCTTTGCATTTGGGGACACAAGGGCTGGCCTTGCCTTCGGAGAGGACACCGGGAGGGCTTTGGGGACACGGGGCTGGCGTTGCCTTTGAAGGGGACACGGGACAGCTTTGGGGACACAAGGGCTGGCTCTGGCTCGAGGGGCGCTGGGCGAGGCCGTGCACGTGGGGGGGCACGAGGACTTTTTGTGGGGCTCCAGGACGGTGCCCAGCTGGCAGCTCTGTGGGGTTGGAGGCAGCGGGGCAGCCGTGGGGTGACATGTCCCCGTGTCGTGCTGTGCCGTGACACGTGGCTGTGCCGTGCCACCCACACCGAGCAGCACAGCTGTGCCACGCAGCACCGTGCAGATGTGCCATGCCGTGCCACTGTCCATGTCACCGTGCCGTGTCACCATGACGTGCATTGCCATGCCACCACGACATGCCACCACACCATGTCACACAGCTGTGCCACGTCACCGTGCCATGTGTTGCTGTGCCACCACACCATGTCACCGTGCCACCCACTGCTGTGCAGCCATGTCACGCTGCCATGCCATGTCACTTTGCCACACCTTTCTGTGCCACCATGCCGTGTCCAGCAGCCGTGCCATGCCACTGTGCCATGCCACCGTGCCATGCTTTGCTCTGCCACCGTTCCCTGTCACCATGGCACATATTGCCACGCAGCCATGCCACGCACTGCCATGCCACCGTGCCGTGTCACCATGCCGTTTCCAGCACCCATTCCATGTCACCGTGCCGTGTCCAGCAGCCATTCCATGTCACCATGCCATGTCCAGCAGCCATGCCATACCCCTGTGCCATGTCACCGTGCCATGCAACCATTCCATGTCACCATGCTGTTTCCAGCAGCCATTCCATGTCACCGTGCCGTGTCCAGCAGCCGTGCCATCCCGCCGTGCCCTGTCCCCGTGCCACCCCGCCGTGCCGCGGGGGCTGCACCATCTCCCACTCGGCCGCGGTGGCTCCTGCGGTCACCGCGCTGCCGTCGCGGGGGGGAGGAGGCGGCTCAGGAAGCCGCAGCCCCCTCTCGATGCGCTGCCGGGGGTGGTGGTGGGGGGAGAGAAGTGGGAGAGGCACAACTGCCCTGGGGAGGGGGGGGTTGCGCTCCTGGACCTCCAGGTTTTCCTTCCGCCCGGGCTCATCCCGAACGCGCTCCCTGTGCCTCCATCACCGCGGTGCCCGCAGGGCTCCGTGTCACCAGGTGACACCCTGGATGTGCCGCTGTGTCCCCCTGGCTCCCTCCCGATGTCCCCGTGTCCCCCCCAACCCCTCGAGCAGAGGGGTTCATTCAGGGACAAACCTCGGGGCCCGCCGAGAGCCCGGAAACAAAAACAAAGGGTGAGACGCGCGGTGCCCACCAGCTTTTGGGGCGGGCGGGAAGGGGGGAGAACCGGGTTGGGGCACCTCCCAAACCGCAGTGACCAAACCCGGGGGAGCCGAGCGCTGCCCGAGCAGCAGCCCCGGGAGCTCGAGCGCTGGGGGGGATTTAAAAATAAAGGCGAGGCGAGCGTGGTTTCGGGCCTTGCCCCCACCCTGCCGTGCCCGGCCGGGCCGTGCGGTTTTCCCCGCGGCAGCGTGTGAGCGCCGAGCCGCGCTCGCTGCCAGCGGGGGCTCGGGGCTCCGAGCGGGGCGAAGAGAGAGAGAAAAAAAAACCCCAAAACCAACTAAAAAAAAAAAAAGAAAATAGGCTGGTTCTTTCCTCCCTGCTCCTTGCAGCAGCTCGGGCTGGTGCAGCGCCCAGGCTGGGGCTCGCCCCGCGGTCACCCAGCGCCGGGCTCGGCGTTCGGGCGCCCGGAGCGCGGCGGCCCCGAGGTGGTTTTTAATGCGGCTGCAGCTTTTATCAGTGGCAGGAAACCCCCGTCACTCGGCACAGCCGCGTCTGTCTCGCTCCAGAGGAGCTTTAGGGATACGGGAAGGGGGGACGGGGGCTGTGAGGGCTCGGAGGGACCCCGGGATGTGCGGGACCACGGTCCGTGCCGAGCACTGGGAGCACGTGTGCAGCTCCTCACCACGAGTGCAGCTCCTCACCACGAGGGCTGCTTTCTCTATTTCTTTCTCTTTTTTGTTCTCTTTTTCTTAATCTCTTTATCTCCTTCTTTTTATTCTTCTTTTTCTTTATCTTCTTCTTTATCTTTTTATTCTTCTTCCTTTTCTTCTTCTTCTCCTGCTTCTCTTTTTTATTTTCTTCTTATTTTTCTTCATCTTTTTATTCTTCTTCTTTATCTTCGTCTTCTCCTGCTTCTCTTTTTTCTTTTCTTCTTCTTTTTCTTCATCTTCTTCTTTTTCTTGTGTTCATTTTTCTTCTTATTTTGCTTCTTTTTCTTAACCTTAATCTTAACTTCAATCTTAATCTTCTTTTTCTTTTCTCGTTTTCTTTTTTTCTCTCTATTTCTTTTTCATTTCTTCTTATTGCTCTTTTCTTCTTTCTCTTTCTCTTCTCCCCTTTTCTTCTCTTTCTTTTTCTATTCTCCCCCCCACCACCACCCTCTCCCGCGAGGGCAACTTTGAGTCAGCGGCACCCGCCGACTTTTCTTTCCACCACCCTTTGCATTCCACTTCCCCGAGCCCCGTTTCCTGCCCGGCACAAGGAGCTCCGTGTTTCCCCCCAGCCCCTCGCTCTGCTCCTGGGGAGAGGGACGAGCAGGGTTCGGGTTCTCCCCTCCCACCACGGCTGGAGGTCCCGCCGTGAACCTGAGTTGGGGTGACCCGGGTCAGGGATGGACGTGAGGGACTGATCAGGGAGCGGGGAGTGCGATCTCCCACCCCAGAGCCGGGATTTGGGGGGACGGCCGGGGGGGACAGCGGGGTGCAGCCCCTCTGGGGGGGTGGCAGCTGCAGGCGGCCGCAGGGTCCCCCCCGGGCCGTCCCATCCTGTCCCCTTCCTGCCCTTGGCACAGGCTGGCGCCCAGCCCGAAATAGCAGCGGTGTTGGTTTCCGATCCGGAAGGTGCTTGGGGAGGGGGAGGAAGATACCGGGAGGGGGGGAATCGGCCCCGAGAGCATCCCCCAGCTGCCGGGGTCACTCAGCTCCTCACGGGCACCCAGCCTGGCGCGGGAAGGGGGGGGGTGGGCATCGCGCTGCCTCAGTTTCCCCATCACCCCCCACCACCCCCGGTGCCACCCTGTGTGCCAGCGGCCGGGCCGGGGGGTGACGGTGTCTCTGTGCCTCTGTCCCCTCCCCAGGCGCATGTTCCCCTTCCTCAGCTTCAACCTGTCGGGGCTCAACCCCGTGGCCCACTACAGCGTGTGCGTGGACGTGGTGCTGGTGGACCAGCACCACTGGCGCTACCAGGGCGGCAAGTGGGTGCAGTGCGGGAAAGCCGAGGGCAACATGCCAGGTACGACATCCCCCTCGTCCCCTTCCTCGTCCTCCTCGTGGTGCCGGGAGCGGGGTAACCCCGTCCCTGCTCCCCCCCTGTCCGCAGGGAACCGCCTCTACCTGCACCCGGACTCGCCCAACACGGGCGCGCACTGGATGCGGCAGGAGGTTTCCTTCGGGAAGCTCAAGCTCACCAACAACAAGGGCGCGTCCAACAACGTCGGGCAGGTAGGTGAGGGCCCCGCCGCCGTGCCAGGCTGGGCCGGGTCCCCCTGCGCCCCCTCCCTGAGTGCCCGCTGCCCCCCTTCCCTCCCCAGATGATCGTGCTGCAGTCGCTGCACAAGTACCAGCCCCGGCTGCACGTGACGGAGGTGAAGGAAGGGGAGGGGGAGGACGGGTACCCCTCCCCGCACACCCACACCTTCGCCTTCCCCGAGACGCAGTTCATCGCCGTCACAGCCTACCAGAACGCCGACGTGAGTACGAGACCCCCCTGCCACTCCCCGCCTTGGGGACACCCACCAAAAAGCCCCCCCCAGCAGCACAGGAGCCCCAGCGACCTCCCAGGGCCACAGAAACCAGTGACACATCCCAGTGTCATCCCAGTGACCCGCCAGGAGCAGCCCCTGGTAACCCCCCAGCACCCTCTAAGGTGTCCTCAGCATCAGGAGAACCCCCCCATGGCATCTCCCAGGCCCCCCCGTCTGCCAACACTCCTGTCTGCAACATCTCTGCACCCCCTGCGTCCCCTCAGCTTCCCAGTGCCTTCCCCTGGATCCCCTCAGCTTCCCAGTGCCCCCCCCGGATCCTTTCAGCATCCCAGAAACCCTCCCAGTATCCCCTGCATCCCCTCTGTATCCCAGTACCTCTCTCTGAACCCCTTCAACATCCCAGTTCCCCCCCAGTACTCCCCCTGGATCCCCTCAGCATCCCAGTATCTCCCCCTGAATCCCCTCAGCATCCCAGTATCTCTCCATGAATCCCCTCAGCATCCCAGTAGCCCCCTCCCAGTACCCCCCCCGTTGGGAAAGGGTGGGATTCTGATGCAGTGGGGGCTGCTCGAGGGGAAAGGGATGGGAGGGAACATCCTGGAAGGGGTCAATCCGTCAGCAGCCCCCCCCACCTCCGTGTCCCCCCCTCCCCAGATCACGCAGCTGAAGATCGACCACAACCCCTTTGCCAAAGGATTCCGGGACAACTTTGACTCGTGAGTGTCCTGAGTGTCCCCCCCACCCTCCCGCTGGTGCCTCCCCCACCCCGGCTGGCAGCAGGGCACACTGCCACCCCTCCCTGTGCCCCCCAGGATGTACACGGCCTTGGAGAGCGACCGCCTGACCCCGTCCCCGCCGGAGGGTCCCGGCTGCCAGCAGCTCCTGCCGGCCCCCCGCTTCCAGCCCTTCCTGCCCGAGCAGTACCCGCTGCCCCCCGGGCGCTTCTTCGGGGGGGAGCGGGGGGCTCCCCCTCTGTCCCTGCCCCCCAAAGACCCCCCCCACTGGTACTTCCCCCCGCAGCAGCCCCCCGCCGCCGGGGCGCTGGAGTACGGCGGCTACGACGGGGGCTACGGGGGGGGCAAACTGGTGCCCTACGGGGTGAAACCCTTCGCCCTGCCGCCCGCCCCGCACCCCCCCCTGCCCTACTACCCCGAGGGGCCGGGGGGCTTCGGGGTGACGGGGGGCTGGAGCCCCGGGCAGTACGGCCCCAAGGGCGGCGCCGGGGCTCTGGGCTGGTACCGGGAGCCCCGCGAGGAGAAGGGCAAGGAGGTGGAGGGCTGGGTCCCCGAGCCCCCCGCCCCCGCCTCGGGGGACTCGTCGGACTCGGGGCTGTACGAGTGCAAGCGGCGGCGGGTGTCCCCGTACCCGTCCAGCGCCGAGAGCTCCCCCCCGCCCCGCAACGGCGACCTCTACGACAAGGACCCGCTCGCCGACGGGGGCTACTACGGCTTCTACGGCAACTGAGCCCCCGCCCCGGGTACCGCGAGGGGTCCCGTGCGCCCACCACCCTCCCCCCCCCGCTATTTAACACCCATATCCTGGGCAGACTCGAGCGGGAGGAGGGGGGGCCCAGCCAGACAATCAGCCCCCGGTGCCGCCCCGGGGGGGCCGCGGGGGCGGGCGGGGAGGGGCAGGGGGGGATGGCGAGGAGGGGGTTTTTTTTTGTTGTTGTTGTCGATGGTTTTTAAGGGCGGGGGGGTCGGGGTGGGTAATGCTGAAGTATTTATTGAGCCCCCCCCGTGCCCGGCGTGGGGTGGGGGGGCAGCAGCATATCGCAATAAAGGGGCACTGTGGGGACTCTGCTCAGCCCTGTGTGTGTGTGAGGGGAGGGAAACGGGCACGGGGAGGGGGGGCTAAGGGTGCCCTCCCCCTTCCTGGAGGGCCCTGAGCCCCGGGGGTGGTGCAGGGCAGGGGGAAGGAAGCTCTCTGCACACCCCAACTCTTCACAGCCTTTATTAGAGCAGCCCCTGGGCACAGTTTGGGGGAGGGAGGGGGGGCAGAGGGGTCTTCCCGCCCGCGGGCACCCCCCGTTCCCCCACTCCCAGGCATCTTGTGCCCCCGGGGCAGGGGGGGCACTGCCCCAGCTGTCCCCAAGGCTCTGCCCCGGGTCGGGGGTGGGGGAGCATTGCCAGTGCCCCCCCTCCCTCTTTTATATCACAGTTTTGTTTAAACACCAGCAAAATGGCTCAGAGAGGGGGGGGGGGGGGACACTGCACCCCCCCCCCAGTGCCGGGGGGACCAGCCCCACTGCTGTGATGAGCTGGGGGGGGCTCAGAGCCCCGTGGGGGGGTCGCTACCAGAGCACTGCACTGTCCAGGTGGGCAAAGCCGGGGTCCAGGCGCAGCTTCCAGTAGGTGTTGTTGGTGACCCACGACTCCTTGCCACTGGCATCCATCAGCCTCCTGGGGATGGAGTGGAGGGGAGGTGTGTTTGAGGTGGTCTTGGGACTTCCAGGGGGGTTTTCCCCATTTCCTGAGACCCCCACATTGCCCTGAGCCACGGGGTGCCCTCGGGACTCCAAGGAGGGGTTTCCTCATTCCATGAGAGCTTGGCACCCCCCTGAGCCATGGGGTGCCCTCAGGACTTCCAGGGCATCTCCCCATTCCCTTAAACCCCCCCCCATCCCTGAGCCACTGGGTGTTCTTAGCATTCCCAAGAAGGGGTTCCCCATTCCATAAGAGCCCCACATCCCCCTGAGCATTGGGATGCCCTCGGGACTCCTGGGGAGGGGTCTCCCCATTCCCTGAGACCTCCACATCCCCCTGAGAGCCCCACATCCCCCTGACCCACAGGGGGCCCTCAGCATTCCCAGACGTTCTCCCAGTTCCCTATGAGCCCCACATCCCACCCAGCCATGGGGTGTCCTCAGGATCCCGAAAGGAGCTTCCCCATCCCATAAGAGCCCCGCACCCCTCCAAGCCACAGGGCGCCCTCAGTACTCCCGGGGGGGGGGTCTCCCCATTCCCTGAGAGCCCCACATCCCGCTCACCCACGGGTTTCCCAGCCCCGGGAGGGGAGCACCCCCTAAAGCCGGACCTGAAGAAGCGCGCCTGGTGGGTGATGTTGTTCTCCTCCATGACGCGGCGCCGGTCCCGCTGCAGCTGCTCGATCTGCCGCTTCTGCGCCTCGGCCGCCGGCACGTTCCCCTCCTCCAGGTACCTGCGGGGTGGGGACGGGGACAGGACGCGGCTGTGACGAGCCGGGTGGGGCTCGCAGCGTCCCCTTCCCGGGGGGAGCAGCAGGCTCACCGCTGGTCGGGGCGCAGCCGCGTGTCCGTGGAGGGCAGGACCCGGCGCAGCTCCGGGGTCAGCTCGTTCAGCTCCAGGGCGAACTGGGTGAAGCCGTAGTTCCTCTCGTGGTCGCGGGGCATGGGGTCTGCGCGGGGGGGGCGGGACGGCGCTGAGAGAGACTCCCGGCACGGGGTAACCCCGGGATATCCCCCCCCCCGGGGTGCTCCTTACTGGCTTTCCAGACGCACTGGCCCGGGGCGGGCCCGCGGTGCAGCCCCTCGTGCCACTTCCCTGCCAGGCGCTCCACGGGGGTCCCGCTGCGGCTCAGCACGGCCCCCTGAACCTCGTTGGCCCCCGAGCCCCAGTACCGAGCCTGCGGCCACCGGGACATGGGTGGGGGCCGGGGGGGGCTGGGGGAAAGGGGGGGAAAAGGGCGGGGCCATCGAGAAAGGGTGTGGCCACTGGGAAAAGGTGGGGTCACTTGGGAAGGGGGGGGCCACTTGGGAAGGGGGGGGCTATTGGGAAAAGGTTGGGGCCAAGCTTGATGGGAGGGGTCTTCTGAAAAAGGGTGGAGTCATTGGGAGAGGGCGGGGCTACTGGGAAAAGGGTGGGGCCACCCATGATGGGAGGAGTCTTCTGAAAAGGGCAGGGCTATAGGGAAAGGGTGGGGCCCTGAGGGATGGGAGGAGACTTCTGAAAAGGGAAAGGGTGGGGCCAGGAGGGGCGGGGCTAACAGGAAAGGGCACGGCCAATGGAAAAGGGTGGGGCCATGAGTTAAGGGGTGGAGTCACTGGGAAAGGGTGGGGCACTAAGAGGGGCGGGGCTAACAGGAAAAGGGAGGACCCATTGGGAAAGGGTGGGGCCAGGAGCAAGGGGTGGGGCTACTGGGAAAGGGTGTGGTCACAAGTAATGGGGAGGGGCCATAAAAAGGGTGTGGCACTAAGGGAGGGGTGGAGCTACTAGGAAGGGGTGGAGCTATTGGGAAAGGGCGGGGCCATAACTGGGGGCTGGGCCAGGAAAGGGATGGAGCAATAACACAATTAAGATTAATGAGTAGGTGAAGGGGCGGGGCCACACCTGAAGGGGCGGGGCCAGGCCATTTTGGTGCAGAGAGGCAGAGTCAGGGCAGGTGGGAGGGCGGGGCTATGGGGCAGGCAGGTGGGCACACCTTGCAGAAGGTGAGCTTGCAGTGGTAGGAGGCGTCGCGGGTGTTGCGGATCAGCACCTCCCCGTAGTGCTCGATCCAGCGGGGCCCGCTCAGCACGTTGTGGATGCACGTGGTCACCTTGTTCCACTCGTAGTGGTCCCCGGTCCTGCGGGCACCGCCCACGTTGGACGGGGAGGGAGGGAGGGCAGGGGGGCACAGAGGGGCGGGGGGGGCCCACCGGCGGGGCCGGGGTCTCACCTGGGCAGCTGCACATTGACGGTGCCCATGGGGACGATCTCCAGGGACTTGCCCCAGAATTTGTTCTTCCACCTCATGTCTGGGGGGGTGGGGGGTGGGAGAAGGTGAGACCCCTCCAGTCCACCCACCCCACGGGGGAGACCTCCCGGTGCCCAACACCCTCCTGGGCGCTCACCTTGCCAGAAGATGAAGTTGTCGGACTCGGCGTGGCAGGCGGAGATGGGAGGGTGGTGGGAGACCTGGGGAGGGGGGACAAGAGGGACATGCCAGTGCCCCATGCAGCTCCGTGCCCCCCTCGTGCCCTCCCCGTGCCCCCCCAGCGCCCACCTGCTCGCTGATGAAGCGGAAGCCTCGGTCAGGCCTCACACACTCGTAGGTCTCCCCCAGCACGGGGTTGAAGGGTTTGCTGCCCGCCCGGTAGTAGGTGGAGGCGTAGGCGGACACGGCGAAGGCGGCCACGTACACCTGGCACCACAGCCAGCACGCTGCTGCCACCACCCCGGGGACAGCCACCCTCCTGCCCTGGGGACAGCCACCCCCCTGCCCTGGGGACAGCCACCCACCCACCCTGGGGACAGCCACCCCCCTGCCCTGGGGACAGCCACCTACCCACCCCGGGGACAGCCACCCCCTTGCCCCGGGGACAGCGACCCACCCACCCCGGGGACAGCCACCAACCCACCCCGGGGACAGCCACCCACCCACCCTGGGGACAGCCACCCACCCGCCCTGGGGACAGCCACCCACCCACCCTGGGGACAGTGACCCACCCACCCTGGGGACAGCCACCCACCCACCCTGGGGACAGTGACCCACCCACCCTGGGGACAGCCACCCACCCACCCTGGGGACAGCCACCCCCCTGCCCTAGGGACAGCCACCCACCCACCCCAGGGACAGCCACCCACCCACTGGTCCCCACCCGGCCCTGTGCCCTGCCCTGTTCCCACAAATCCCACGTGTCCTCAGGCTCCCCTGAGCTCCCTTAAATCCTCGAAGTTCTCCAGTCCTTCCACATCCTTGAGCTCCCTCATGTCCCCGAGCCCCCTAAATCCTCAGTCTCTCCTGTTCCCCCATGTCCTCGAGCTCCCCTGAGTCTCCTAAACCCTCCCCAAGTCCCTCCACGCTCTCAAGATCCTCCATGTCCCCTCAGCCCCTCCTGGCCCTAAGCCTCCCTACCCCCATGTCCCTCGAGTTCCCCCTTGTCCCCTGAGCCCCCCCAATCCCCTGAGCTCCCCAAGTCCCTCTGTGACCCTCCAAGTCCCCTGACCCCCCACACCCCCCATGCCCTTGCCCTCCTTGTGCCCTCCCCGCTCCAAAGACCCCTCTGTCCCTTGAGCTGTTCCCGAGTTCCCAAGCCCTGTGTCCTCCCTGAGCTCTCAAGCCCCCCTTGTCCCCTGAGCCCCTCTGTGTCCCCCGAGCTCCCGGTATCCCCAACCTCCCGGTGCTCCCCGAGCCCCCAATCCCCGGCGTGTCCCCTGAGTTCCCCCACGACCCTGAGCCCCCCGAGTGTCCCCCGGTGTGTCCCCCCCTCACCAGTCGCTGCCGGGGGTCCCTGGCACGGCTGGCGCGGTCCAGGAGCGCGCTGTACTCCAGCTCCTCGCAGAGCCGCTGCAGCGTGTTCAGCGGCTCGTTGAGCTGCACGGGCAGCGCCACGCGGGACAGGTCCTTGCCCACGCTGCTCCTCAGGAGCCCCCACAGGCTCACGTCCCCCGACGGCGCGGGGGGCGCGGGCAACCGGCTCCGCCGCCGCGGGTCCGGCCCCGGCAGCTCCACCGGCGGCGGCTCCGACGGTGCCCCCGCGCGCTCCGCTCCTGCCGGGCACCAGGCGCTGGGATGGAGCCGTCTCTCCCACCCCCGGCGTCCCCCTCCCCGGTGCTCCCCGTACCTGTCGGGGGGCGGCCCGGCCCCCCCGGCTCGGTGCCCTCCTCGCAGGCGCTGGTGGTGGCCTCGCTGACGCACGACTCGTCGTCCGAGGGCTGAGGAGACGCGGGGACCGTCGGCGGCTTCGGGGGTCCCGGGGGAATTGGGGAGGGTGTGGGGGGTACCCCATGGCGGGGGGGGGTGGGGTTAGCGGGAAGGGCCCCCCCGGAAGGATGGGATGAGACTCGGGATCCTGGGATGGGCTGGGGGTGCTGGGATGGGGAGGGGGTGGTGCTGGTGGGGGAGCAGTGGCGAGGGGGGCTCTGGCAGCACCCGGCCCCCGTCGCCGGGCTCAGAGAGAGCAGAGACCCCGAGCGCGGGGAGTGAGGGGGCTGCGGGGGGCTGGGGGGGATACAGGGGCTGGGGGCACTACGGGGAGCTGGGGGGGCGGCCGATGAGGTGGGACGGGGGAGAGAGAGGGAAGAGATGAACCCAGAGCAGCGAGAGGCGGCAGGGGGGTCCACAGAGCCCCCCACCAGCAGAGCCCACACACCAGCAGAGCCCACCCCAAGCCCCCCACCTCATTCTCAGAGGAGCTGGCGGACAGGAAGACCTCGCAGGCATCGAAGAACTCGGTGTGGGAGTCAGCCAGCGAGACGATGCTGCGGTTGGAGAGCTGCTGCTCCCGGCCCTTGGCGGGCAGCGCGTCGGGCTGTGGGGACAGTCACCACCTCAGCCCAGCCCCCCGGCCCGGGGGGGGCCGCCCAGACCCCCACCCCACCCCATCCTGCCCCCCTGACCTCGTCGGGGTGCAGCGAGGCGAAGGAATCCAGGGTGGTGTCGGAGGAGACGGAGAGGGAGTGGAAGCGGCGCAGGGCAGGCTGTGGAGGGAGGGGGAGGCTGAGCAAAGACCCCCCCGGAATGTTCCCCTCCAGCCAGGACGGGGCTGACAGTGAGGGGGGGTCACCGGCCCAGCGCCAGGCTGAGACCCCGCAGCACCCACAGCACCCCAAAAGTGGTGTCACCACCACCACTCCCCAAGCCCCCCGAGCAGGGCAGCGCTGCCCAGCCCCCCTCGGTCGCTCACCGCGGCGGTGCCGGCGCTGCCGGGGCGCGGGGCAGGGCCCTGCCGGTCCAGCGCCCGCCTCATCTC
This sequence comes from Pseudopipra pipra, assembly GCF_036250125.1. Classification (NCBI taxonomy): domain Eukaryota; kingdom Metazoa; phylum Chordata; class Aves; order Passeriformes; family Pipridae; genus Pseudopipra; species Pseudopipra pipra. The sequence continues at coordinate 5,495,481 of NC_087574.1, forward strand.
CTCCAGACGGGCCCTCTCAGCCACCAGCACGGCCACCACGCTGCTGAGCGAGCCGTGCACTGCCAAGGGACACGGGGGGGGGGGGGTCAGGCTGTGTCACAGCACCCCAAAACCAGCCAGGACCACCCCGGCAGGGCTCAGCCCCTTCCCACCTTTCTGGGCCAGCACCCAGAAGCTCCGCTGCAGCTGGGTGTACTCCGGGGGGAGGCCGAAGGGCAGCTGGCTCTGGGAGGACTCCAGGTAGCGGGACAGGTTGGGGACGGAGCCGTGCAGGCGGCCCACCTTGGGGGAGACAGGGGGTCAGCGAGGCGCTGGGGAGGGGGCTCCACGCCCCAGGCAGCAGCGGAGCTCGGCGGGATTCCAGCTCACCCTCACCCTGCCGATGGTGTCGTCCTTGGCAAAGCTCTGGGTGCACCAGATCTTGGTGGTCCTCCGGCCCTTCTTCGGCCTCTCCGCGGCGGCCGAGGGCTGTGGGGGAGAGGAGGGGGCTGGAGCTGGACCCTCCCCAGGAAAGGGGGGGATGCTCAGGCCCCACAGGTGCCGCCGTCCCGGCTCACCTGGCCGCCGGAGATGAGCGGGGCCGAGGGGATGCGGTGCAGGGCCTCCAGGTTCTGGAGCATTCCCGTCAGCTCCTGCAGCTTGGCCTGGCACTCCGACAGCTCTGCCGGGGGCACAGGGTCAGGGAGGGGGTACAGGGCACCCCCCCTGCCCTGCACAGCCCTTCCCACCCCGCTCACCGGCCGAGCAGCGCTCCAGCCCCTCGCTGTCCTTCAGCCAGGCGTTCACCTTGTCCCGTGAGCTGGCGAGCGTGGACAGGGCAGGGGCACTGCCCGAGGGCAGGATCCTCGTCCACTGGCCCTGCGAGCGGGGAAACGGGGGCACTGCCATCAGGAGCCCCTCTCCCAGACCTCGCCTTCATTGTCACCTTGAGGTGTCACCCACCTGGGCGCTGGCGGGGGTCCTCCCCCCGGGGCCCCCCGTGGGACAGGGCTTCTCCCCGTGGTGGTGGGTGCAGAGGCTGCTCACCCAGCTGGAGAAGAGCTCCGGGGACTTGATCTGGGGGACACGGGTGAGTTGGGGGGGGACAGAACCTGACAATACTGACTCTGTTTGAGGCCCCACCCCGTCCCCCAGCGGCACCTTGAGGTGGTAAATGTTCTCCTCCGTGTCCAGGTCGACCCTCTGCGCCTTCTTGTTGACGGACATGACGGACTGACGGACATCAATGGCACCATGCAGTTTGCCCTTGAGGACCTGGGGGAGCCCGGGGACGCCTGTCAGGGAGAAGACCCCCCTTCCTCAGGGGGGCCACGGGGGTCTCCCCCGCCCTGAGCCCACGGGAATGCTGCGTGGGCACAGCCCGGGCACACACTCACGTCCTGGCGGGTGGTGGAGTATTTCAGGATCCCGTTTTCCAGCACAAAGTACCGCTGGGGATGGAGAGGGAAGGTTGTTGTGCGGGGGGAGCAGAGAGCAGTCCCTGCAGCCCCACTTCCCAGGGGCTCAAATCGTGCCAGGACCAGCTGGGTGACAGCTCCTGGTGCCGGCTCTGCCCGTTACCTTGTGCCAGCCCTTCAGGGGCCATTTCCTCTTCTTGAGCAGGTACCCCTCATGCCTCTGCAGCTCCTGCCCTGGGCTGCCCCGGGCACGAGGCTCCTCCACCACCTCCCAGCTCTCGGAGCCCTGCAGGGATGGGGGTCAGTGTGGGGGTCCCTCAGCACCAGAGGCAGACAGGGTGCTCCCCACCTTGTCCTCCAGGCACCCCCAGCTGACAGGTCACCTCTGCACCACCCTTCCTAAAGCAGTGAGAAGCCCCCCGAGGCCTCACAGCACCCCCAGTCAGCGCATGTGTGCACCACTGAGCCCCCCCCCCCTCAAATCCGGAGCCCTCCAACCTGCTGGACGCTGCTGTGCTTGGAAGACACAGTGCTGTTGGAGCGGGACAGGGCTCTTTTCGGGGAGGACGGGTCCTTCTCATGGCTGCCCATGGCTGGGGAGCAGGGGGGGCCGGGCCGAGGCCCCCCTCCCGTCCGTCCTGCAGGGGTGGGGGTCCGAGCTCGGCCCTCAGGGCGGGAGCCGCTGCTGGGAGGGGACGGCAGGTCAGGGAGCTCAGGGGGGGCTTCTCCACCCTCCCCAGCCCGGCCCTCGCGGGGATGAGGGGTGGTGGGGGTCCCTCTGCCCCCCGGGAGCGGGGAGTCCTGCATGTCACCGCCGCTGCCACCCAGAAATTTCTGCGTGACAAGGAGTCTTTACCCCCCCCCGGCCTTATCTCGGCTCCCCCGCCCGGTCCGGGTTCAGAGTCCAGCCCCGACGCCCCATGGACCGGGTACCACGGGGCAACCCCACGGCGGGGGCACAGCCAGGAGGGTGACACCGGTACAAAGACCGGGATCAACCCTGGCCCGTCCTGGCACCCCCGAGCCAAGACATGACCCCTCCAAACCCCGGCGGAGCCTTCCCTTTGCCCTGGCCGGTTCCTGAGCCACAGGGAAGTCTCCCCCACAGCCCTTCCATCCCCCCCGGCGCTGTCCCTGGCAGGGGATCCCGGTGTCCCGGCTGATGCTGATCCTGGGATAACCCTGGGAGGGCGGCCAAGCCCGGGTGCCGGCGACCACCGCGGCACCGGTACCCGCTGTACCGGTAACTGCGGCACCGAGAGACAACCACGGCACCGACAGACAACCACGGCACCGGCGACCGCGGCTCCGCGCCCCCCGGCTCGCAGGGGAGGACACCGGGGGTCTCCCTCGCAGCTCCATCCCCTCCCCTGCCCAGCCCCGCAGGTGCTGCGGGAGCTCAGCACCGACCCCTCGCACCGCACCGGGGCTGTGCCGGTGCCCCCGGGGGTCTCCATCCCCGGTGCCACCCCCCCGGGGGCGGCGGGGGCCGGGGGTGGCGGGTCGCCGGTCCCCGGTGCTCACCTGGGCGGGCGGCGGGCGGGCGGCGGGGGACGGTCGCATCCTGCCCGGTGGCAGCAGGAAGCGGAACACGGAGGGCGGTGCGGAGCCGCTCGGCTCTGCCCCCTGCTCCGTGGAGGACCGGAGCCGCCGGGATCGCCGGGAGGAGCCGGGATCGCCGGGAGCCGCCGGGATCGCCGGGAGGAGCCGGGATCGCCGGGAGCCGCCGGGATCGCCGGGACACCGAGCGCTGGCGGAGCTGCGGTCCCCGCACGGCACCGGGGCAGTTCCGCTCGCGGACCCCCGGAGTCCCCACCCGGGACCAGCCCGCGGGAAAAGGGACGGCCCAGGAGGGGTGGGGGGATTCCCGCGAGAGGCAGCACCTCGCGGGGCTCCCGGGGGTCACCAACCCACGGGGGTCCCGGGGCTGAGCATCCCTCGGGGGTCACCACCCCACGGGGATTTGGGACTGATCATTCCACGGGAATCTCGGGTTTCACCACCCCATGGAGGTCCCAAGGGCCACCAGCCCATGGAGGTCTCGGGACTGACCACCAATCCAAGGGGGTCCCAGGGCATTCCCAGCCCAGGATTTCCCTCACCCACCTCCCAGCTCTGTTTCCCTCTGCTCCATCAGACCCCCCCAAGCAGCCCCGGCCTCCCCCCACACCCTCGAGGAGCAGGACCCCCCTCCACACCCCCCAAAATCCCAGAGAGGCTTCGGCATCTCCACACGGACACTTTAATGGACACTGGATCAGTGTTACAGCACATTCCCCCTCATCCTCATTCCAGGGGGCTTGGAGTGCTCAAAACCCTCCTGTGGGCCCCCCCTCCCACCGTGATCCTCCTCCTCCTCCTCTGGCCAATCCCTGAAACCTTCCATCTCACCTTCAGAATATTCCCAGGAATATTCCCCAAGGGAAGGGCCAGGGCTCCCCGCTGGGGTTGGGGGGCTGCAGGACCCTCAGTCCTGCCCCAGTACCAAAACTCCAACCCCTGATCCCCCCCTCCTGCACAGCCAGGGAAGGAGCCGATTCCCAGGGCCCAGAGTCAGTGATTCCGTGTCCTGCAGCTGGAGGAGCCAATTCCCGGGGCCCAGCGTCAGTGATTCCCTGTGTCCTGCAGCTGGAGGAGCCGATTCCCAGGGTCCAGCATCAGTGATTCCCTGTGTCCTGCAGCTGGAGGAGCCGATTCCCAGGGTCCAGCATCAGTGATTCCCTGTGTCCCAGTCTGGGGGGGTCTCCCTGGGATCCCCCATGCCCCACAGCTGGGGAAGGAGCCAATTCCCACAGTCTGAACTCCCACATTCCAGGCTGGGGGGTGCTCCCCAGGCTCCCCCATGTCCCACATCCAGGGAAGCAGCCAGTTCCCGGTGCCAGCCATTCCCTGTGCCCTGGGGGGGCTCCCACAGTGGGGAAGGAGCCGATCCCAGGGCCCAGCTTCAATGATTCCCCTTTCCCTGCTCCTGGGGGGGCTTCCCAGGCGCCCCCGTGCCCCGGAGCCGGCGGATGTGCTCATCCAGGAGCGCTGTGAGGAGGGAGGGCCCGCGCTGGAGCAGGGATGAGGTCTGGGAGGGCAGCAGGGCCAGGGCTCCCACTGTCTGCCCCTGGGAGGCCTCCAGGGAGGGCAGCTGGGCGAAGTTCTCCACTCCCCGCCGGCTCAGGATCGTGTCGTCGATGCAGGCGCCTGGAAAAGAGCAGGATATGGGATAACAGAGCATTCCATGAAGGAACTGTTTGCTCCTTCAGGCTCCCACCCCTCCTTTTCACAGCGATCCATCGGCTTGGACCCTCATTCCCAGCCCTGGAGGAGCCCAGCGCCGGGATCTGGGGAGCAGGGAATGCCCTCACCCAGGAGGTTGACCTGTGGAATTCCCTTCAGCACCCGCAGCATCTCCCGGGCCCGGGTCTCCGGGCTCACCAGCAGGATGTTGCGGCACACGAAGAGCGGGAGGAGGTTCCTGTACTTGGACTGCGCCAGCACCGGCCGGACAATCTGGAAAACACCTGGGAATGACACCTGGAGCAGCCCAGGATGCACCTCTCCCCTCCACCTCCCCTCTGGGATCGGCGCCCACCTCGTTGAGGACGAACTTGACCTCGATGTTGTGCTTGCGCAGGTAGTGGCGCATGGTGACCACGTCCTCGTCCGGCATGGAATTGTACTGGCACACGGCCACCATGCGGCTGCTCCGGAACGCCTGCTCCACCTGCCGCCGCAGCAGCCGCACGTAGCCGGACATGGCGTCCTCCTGGGCGGGAGGGACACGGGGATACAGGGATACAGGGACACAGGGATACAGGGACACAGGGACACAGGGAGAGGGGGAATGGCTGCTGTGACCCCCCCATGGAGATCCAGCAGCTACTGGTGGGAGGCGATCCCATGGATCTCAATGTGCTTCCATGGTCCATGAGGTGATCCCATGGATCTCAGGGTGTTCCCATGGTCCATGAGGTGATCCCATGGATCTCAGGGTGTTCCCATGGTCCATGAGGTGATCCCATGGATCTCAACGTGCTCCCATGGTCCATGAGGTGATCCCATGGATCTCAAGGTGTTCCCATGGTCCATGAGGTGATCCCATGGATCTCAGGGTGTTCCCATGGTCCATGAGGTGATCCCATGGATCTCAGGGTGTTCCCATGGTCCATGAGGTGATCCCATGGATGTCAATGTGCTCCCATGGTCCATGAAGTGATCCCATGGTCCATGAGGTGATCCCATGGATCTCAAAGTGCTCCCATGGTCTGTGAGGTGATCCCATGGTCCATGAGGTGATCCCACGGATCATGAAACACTGCCTGGATCTCAAGACGCTCCCATGGATCTCAAGATGCTCCCATGGATGTTTCTGTGGATCTCGAGATGCTCCCGTGGATGGGAACCCACCTGGTTTCCAGCACCTGATGGGGCACCTCCCAGCCACCCCCAGCATGCCAAAAAAGGGGATTACCCACCCCGGGAAGGTCTCACACCGGCTCCAGCCAGGCCGTCCGTGGTGTCCCGGGATTGAGGGAACCCTCCCCTCCCCAGACCCTGCAGAGCCCGGGCAGGGCCCCTCCTCACCTCCTGCGGGGGGTCCCTGGGCGCGGGGAGGCAGCGGGGGGGCACGGTGGGCCGGGGGGGCACGTACTCGGTCACGGCCATAAGCTTCTGCCGCTGGAAGTGCATCGCCTTCCAGTGCCGCGTCACCGCCTTGGAGCCGCGCCGGAGCAGCTGCAGCGCGGGCAGCCAGCCTGGGGGGAGCCGGGCACCCTTCCCATCCCCGCTCCCTGCCCCTGCCCATCCCCGCTCCCTGCCCCTTCCCATCCCCGCTCCCTGTCCCCTTCCCATCCCCGCTCCCTGCCCCTTCCCATCCCCGCTCCCTGCCCCCTTCCCATCCCCGCTCCCTGCCCCCTTCCCATTCCTGGCCCCGTTCCCGATCTCTGCCCCGGTCCTGGTCCCCGCGCGGATCCAGGTCCCTGTTCCCCGGTGCCTCTTCCTGTCCCACTCCCATTTCAGTTTTCTGCCCTATTCCCAATCCCGATCCCTGCCCCGTTCTAGTTCCCTGCTCCATTTCCGGTCCCTGTCCCTGCCTCGTTTCCTGCCCCATTCCCGTTCCCATTCCCCGCCCTATTCCCATTGCCATTCCCAGCCCCGTTCCATTCTCATTGCCATTCCCATTCCAAGGCCCCGCTCCCGTTCCCATTCCCCTTCCCTGCCCCATTGCCATTCCCCTTCCCTGCCCCATTCCCGTTCCCTTTCCCGCTCCCATTCCCCTTCCCTGCCCCATTCCCGTTCCCATTCCCTCACCTCGCAGCCATCCCTTCCCGCCGCTCAGCGCCGCCATCTTGGCCGTGCCCGCGCAGGGCCTTGTGGGAAGGTGGAGGACGCGCAACTTCCTGTCTGCCCCGTCTCCATGGCAACGGCATCGCCACAGCGCGGCCTGCGCGGGGCCGGGGGTCCCTGAGCCCCCAAACCTGGGCAACCAGCACCCAGAGAGCTCCCTGACCCAACCCCGGGGGTCCCTGAGCCCCCAAACCTGGGCAACCAGTGCTCAGAGAACTCCCTGACCCAACCCTGGGGGTCTCTAAGCCGCAAATCTGAGCCCCCAAAGCCCCATGGGACCAGGGGAGTCCCCCAGGAGTCTCTAAGATCCCCAGGCTGGGGGTCCTGGTCCCCGTGATCCCCCAGCTCCACTTCGGTGACTCCACAGCCCCCTGGATACAGGGACCCTCTGCCCCACCTGGTGGTCCCAGCTGTGACACCCCACCATCCCAACACTCCTGTCCTCACTGACCCCTCCCATTCTGCAGGTTTCTGGCCCCCCTTTCGCTCAGACCCTTCCCCTTTCAGCCCCCCCCCAGACACCCACCCGAGGGCACAAGGAGGGGACAAGGACCCCCCCAGGCCACCCCCTGCCATGTCTGAGCAGGAGGAGAAAACCCTTTGTGGGGGTGAGTGAGACATTGTGGGATGGGGGCTCCTCCCAGCAGGGAGGGGATGGGGGGGGCTGCACCCCCCAGCCTGGACCCTCACCCTGAGATCCCACAGACCGTGAGGGGACATCCCCAGGAGTGACCCTCAGCGACAGCCTCGTCCTCACCAGGAGCAGGTGAGGACCCCACGGACCTTGGGCTGGCAGGGAGGAGGCTCTGGGCACCCCAAAGACACCCCCCCCTCCATCCTTTTCCTCCAGATCCACGGAGCTGCTGCCCCCCTCCACCATCCGCCTGGACCGGGAGAACATCTCCTGCATCGGGAAGCTCCGGGATCAGGGAGGGATCCACAGCCTCTACCTGCAGCAGGTATGGAGCTGTGGGGCAGCTGAGACCGACCCTGGGCCTGGGGGGGACACAAACCCCCCCAGATCTGCTCCTGTCTCCCCTCCCCAGCATCCAGAGGGGAGGGAAAACAGTCTCCCTCCATCCGGAATCTGGTCCCAGTGACCACCCCCCACAGCCCAACCCCAGAGGTCTCTGAGCCCCCCAAACCTGGAGGAAAAAGAGTTTCCCTCCCATCTGATACCAGTCCCACTGGAATTCCAGTGAGGGTCTAGGATCAGCCACCTGGTGTTTCCAAACCCCACATGAGGAGCCTCAGGGTCCTCCTGAACTTTGGGGTCTCTCCACATCCTCACCTCCACAATTCCCTCTCCATGATCTCCCCTGTGGTGGGACATTCCACCCCCGATCCCAGGACACTCCCAAAATCCCCAAATTTTTCATGCCGCGGGAAAACCGCGTTGTTATATTTAATTTTCTATTATCTACTTTATTTTCCATTTTCTATCTTTATTTTCCAGAACAAAATCGAGAGGATCGAGAATTTGGGCTGTTTTCCCAACCTGAGGTACGGCAGCTCCTGCTTCCAGGGAAACGGCTTTCCATGGGCTCCCACCTTCCCTTGGCCAGGGAGGGGGCTCAAATTCCAGCCCCTGGGAGCTGTGACATCCCCCCCTCACCCTCCCTGTGCTCTCCAGGTTCCTCTGCCTGGCTGGAAACCGCATCCAGAGGGTGGAGAACCTGCAGGCCCTGCCTCACCTCTGTGCCCTGGACCTGTCCCACAACCTCATCCAGGTGCTGGACACAGGTGGGAAGCAGGAAGGGATGCTGGGGCTGCCAGTGTGTGTGTGTGGAATATCCATTCCCACCTTCCCTGCCTGTTTTCCCAGCTCTAGGGTGTCAGGGCTGCTCTAGGAGTCGCCTTGGGAGTGAGTGAAGAGCTGGGGGAGTTTGGGGGAGCAGGAATTTGGCTGGGGGGTGGGGGGCTCAGGTCCCACCTCAGCACCTTTTGTCCTGGCAGAGGAGCTGCCCCAGAGCCTCCAAATCCTGGATTTAACGGGAAACGAGTGCACCCGGCAGCAGGGATACAGGTGGGTCAGGGGGAGAGGAGGGGGAGAACAAGCCCCCCCCCAAAAACCAGGGGAGCCTCTCAGCAGCGTACAAACCCCCCAAACCAGGAGAAGCTTCAGGGTGAGCTAATTGTGGCCTCCCAGTGCCTAAAGATGGACAGAGACTTTGGAAAAGGGCCTGGAGTGACAGGACAAGGGGAATGGCTTCCCACTGCCAGAGGGGTAGATGGGATATTGGGAAGGAATTCTTCCCTGTGAGGGCAGTGAGGGGCTGGGATGGATTTCCCAGAGAAGCTGTGGCTGCCCCTGGATCCCTGGAAGTGCCCAAGGCCAGGTTGGATGGGGCTTGGAGCAACCTGGGACAGTGGAAGGTGTCCCTGCCCGTGGCAGGGGGTGGGTGGTCTTCAGGATCCCTCCCAACCCAAACCATTCCACAAGACAGCAAATCCAACCCCCCAAGCCCAGGGATGTGAATCCCTGTCCTGTGCCCGGGCTGGGGGTGGGCTGTGCAGGGGGGACACGGTGCCAGGGGGGTCGGTGCCACCTCAGGTGAGGGGGGACATTGGCTCTTCCCTCATTTTTTCCAGGGAGCTGGTGTTGGGAGCGCTGCCCCACCTCCTGCAGCTGGATGCCCAGCCCCTCCGTGGCGAGGAAGAGGAGGGAGGAGGCTCTTCCCGCGGCGAGGATGAGGATGATGAGCTGCTCCCCGAGCCCAGCGGCCCTTTCAGCGTGGACAGAGGTGCCCAGGGGGCTGAAGGGGACACGTGGCACTCCCGGGGACAGGGGTGGCAGTGCCACATCCCCCCTGATCCTTCTCCCTCCTCGCATCCCTGGCAGGTTTCTTCGCGGATCTGCGCCGGGAGCTGGTCGGGCGCTCCCAGCGGAGGAGGAGGGAGACGCTGGAGGAGCACCGGGCGCGGCTGGAGGAGCTGCAGGAACGCCGGGATCTGCTGCTGAGCCGGGATGGGGATGGAGCCCCCGACCCCACGGTCCCACAGCCCCGGCAGGGCCATTCCCGGCCCCGGGCACAGCCAGGGACACCCCTCCGGGGATCCCGCGGGTCCCAGCGAGCTCCTGGTGGTGTCCAGTCCCGGAGCAAAGCTCTGGAGAAGGAGACTGGTGCCAAAGGAACAGGGAACAGGCAGTTATCCCAAATATCCCGTAGCGGCCGGGAGTAAAGGTTTTGTTCCCACCCCAATCCCGTGTGGATGCCGTGGATCCCCCACCCTGCAGCCATCCCGGGGGCCTGGCACAGGCAGGGCTCCAGATCCCACTCCATATCCCTCTCCTTCCCCCTGCACCTCATTCCAGGCCATGGACACAGCTCAGTGCTTTTCTCCAGGGTAAATTAGGGGCTGGAGGTCCCACACCCCCAGGCAGGGCTGGGGGAAGCAGGGAGCCAGGGCTGGACACCAGGAATGTTTTCTCATTCCCTACCCAGGAGTAATTCCAGGGGGGAAGCCAAGCCCACCCACCTGTAGGGGGTTTATGTGTAAAACTTCAGCTCTGCCTCCACGCAGTCGAAGAAGAGGTCGGACAGTTCCTCGGGGTGGGGGGTCTCTGTCCCCTCCAGCAGCGCCTTCATCCCCTCCAGGCCCTGCTTCTCCAGCTCCTGCAGCGTCTCCAGGAGCTTCTGGCCCCGCTCCTGTTGGGATCGGGGAGGGAGGAGAGCTCAGGGAATCTGATCCTCATCACAGGGGGCAGCGTGAGGGTCCCAGAGTGGGGAGGGGTCTGCGGGGTCTGCAGAGTCTGTGGGATCTGCGAGGTCTGTGGGATCTGTGGGGTCTGTGGGATCTGCAGGGTCTGCGGGGTCTGTAGGGTCTGTGGGGTCTGTGGGATCTGCAGGGTCTGTGGGGTCTGTGAGATCTGTGGGGTCAGCAGGGTCTGTGGGATCTGCGAGGTCTGCAGGGTCTGTGGGGTCTGTGGTACCTGGTCCTGCTCCATGAGCTCCAGGGCCTCCTGGTGCCGGCGGTACAGCTCGTGCCGCCGATCCACCGAGCTCCGGAAGCGCGGGATCTGCTTGGCAGGGTCCCGGGGGAAGGTCGGGGACCTCACCTGCGGCACGGGCTTGATGCCGCCCACGAACACGAAGGGCTTGAAGACAGACCTGGGGGAGAGGAGCACCGGCACCAGGGGGGATGGAGGCTCTGCTTCCCGGGAATGCCTCGTCCAGGAGCAGGGCTGGGCCCCCCCGAGGGCCTCACCTGGAGGGGTCGGGGGTGGCGGTGAAGAAGTGGACGCAGGGCAGGGCGGGGTCGCGGGGCAGCACGGACACCATGCTGCCCGCCGTGCGGAACCCCTCCGAGTCCACGCAGATCCCACTGGCCTTGTCCCGCAGGATGGACATCAACGTCTCCGCCGTGATGTGACCTGGGGGGACAGGCAGGGACACGGCACTGCTATCCCTGTCCCTGTCCCCACCCCTGTCCTTGTGCCCACCCCAGTGCTGCCACAGCAGCTCCTTGCTGGTGCAGAACAACCCTTGGCAATCCATGGCTGGCCATCCCAATCCCTGTCCCACTCCCTATCCTGTCCCTGTCCCCATTCTTATCCTTGTCCCTGTGCCCATCCCAGTCCCTGCCCCTGTCCCCCCCCCTCCATGCTGCTGCAGCATCTCTGTGCCAGCAGAGATGCAGCCCTTGGCAAACCATGGATGACCATTCCCATCCCTGTCCCTGTCCCCATCCCTGTCATATCCCAGTCCCTGTCCCCATCCCTGTCATATCCCAGTCTCTCTCCCCGTCCTGTTCTAGTCCCTGTCCCTGTCCTGTCCTTCTCCCTGTCCCCCTCCCTTCCCCTGTCCTGTCCCTATTCCTATCCCTTCTCTGTCCCCCTCCCTTCCCCTGTCCTGTCCCTATCCCTATCCCTTCTCTGTCCCCCTCCCTTCCCCTGTCCCGTCCCTATCCCTGTCCCTTCTTTTCTCCCCTCCCTTCCCCTGTCCTGCCCCCACCCCTGTCACCTTCATGCTGCCTCAGCAGCTCCCTTCCAGCTCGGAAGCGGGCCTTGGCAGCCTCCATGCGCGGGGGCTGCTGCTCCAGGGAGAAAACCTGGGCGAAGCTGAACTCCCCGTGCCCGCTCCACCAGCCCTGGCTCCGCGCCCGCTGCCGCAGCCCCTCGTGCTCCGCCGTGATCTCGCTGCCGATGCTCAGCTGGTTGGAGATGTTGCGGCTTCCCTCTGCGACACAGGGGTCAGCTGGGGGGGTGACGGGGGCACACAGCTCCCCACGCTCCCAGTACACCCAGTGCCCGCTCACCGGTGATCCGCTGGGCCGCCCAGTAGCGCCCGGCGGTCTCCAGCACCCAGGCCTCGGCGCGGTCGGCCAGCAGGAAGGTGTTGTGGTACACGAAGGGCACCGGCTCCTCCTTGCAGCTCCCGCCCTGCCCGTAACGCTCCAGCAGCGCTGTCATCACCTCCAGGGCCTCCCGGGCCGAGCTGCCCCGCTCCAGACCCAGCCTGTGTCGGCAGTGCCCATCAGCCGGCGCCAGGAGCCGGGGCGGGGGGGACACGGCGCTGTTCTCACCTCCCTGGATCCACCCTCACCTCCCTGGATCCACCCTCACCTCCCCAGGTCCATCCTCACCTCCCCAGGTCCATCCTCACCTCCCCAGGTCTGTCCTCACCTCCCCAGGTCCATCCTCACCTCCCCAGGTCCATCCTCACCTCCCTGGATCCACCCTCACCTCCCCAGGTCCATCCTCACCTCCCCAGGTCCGTCCTCACCTCCCCAGGTCCATCCTCACCTCCCTGGATCCACCCTCACCTCACCAGGTCCATCCTCTCCTCCCCAGGTCCATCCTCACCTCACCAAATCCATCCTCACCTCCCCAGGTCCATCCTCACCTCACCAGGTCCATCCTCACCTCCCTGGATCCACCCTCACCTCACCAGGTCCATCCTCACCTCCCCAGGTCTGTCCTCACCTCCCCAGGTCCATCCTCACCTCCCCAGGTCCATCCTCACCTCCCTGGATCCACCCTCACCTCCCCAGGTCCATCCTCACCTCCCCAGGTCCGTCCTCACCTCCCCAGGTCCATCCTCACCTCCCTGGATCCACCCTCACCTCACCAGGTCCATCCTCTCCTCCCCAGGTCCATCCTCACCTCACCAAATCCATCCTCACCTCCCCAGGTCCATCCTCACCTCACCAGGTCCATCCTCACCTCCCCAGGTCCGTCCTCACCTCCCCAGGTCCACCCTCACCTCACCAGGTCCGTCCTCACCTCCCCAGGTCCACCCTCACCTCACCAGGTCCATCCTCACCTCCCCAGGTCCACCCTCACCTCACCAGGTCCATCCTCACCTCCCCAGGTCCATCCTCACCTCACCAGGTCCATGCCCAGCAGCGCCTCGTCCTCGCCCACGGGCTCGCGGGTCCACACGCCCTCGTTGCCCACGCACACTCCGTGCTCGTTGGCTCCCATCTCAGCGCCCCAGAGCCAGGCAGGGCGGCTCAGCACCACGGCGTGGGTGTGCTCTGCCTGCTCCACCTCCAGGTACGTGCACTGCGGGGGACACGGGGGGCTGGCACCTGCAGCGCTCAGGGTACCCTCCCCTGCAGCCACTCGGGCCCAGGAAGGTGCTCCAGAGGGGACGTGAGGGGCTGAGACCTGACACACTCAGTGCACCCTCCCCTGCAGCCACCCGGGCCCAGGAAGGTGCTCCGGAGGGGACGTGAGGGGCTGAGACCTGACACACTCAGTGCACCCTCCCCTGCATCCCCCCTGGCCCAGGGAGGTGCTCTGGGGGGCTGAGACCTGGCACACTCAGTGCACCTTCCTCTGCCCCACGTAGGTGCACTGGGAGGGATATGGGGGGGCTGAGACCTGGCACACTCAGTGCACCTTCCTCTGCCCCAAGCAGGTGCACTGGGAGGGATATGGGGGGGCTGAGACCTGGCACACTCAGTGCACCTTCCTCTGCAGTCACCTTGGCCCAGGAAGCCGCTCTGGAGGGCACGTGGACAGGCTGAGACCTGGCACACTCAGTGCACTGTCCCCAAGAGCCACCCTGGCCCAGGCAGGTGCACTTGGGGGGACACACGGATGGCCTCGGACCCGACCCACCATCCCCTGCAGCCACCCTGGCCCAGGAAGGTGCTCCGGAGGGGGTGTGAGGGGCTGAGACCTGACACACTCAGTGCACCCTCCCCTGCGGCCGCCCTGGCCGCAGCACGGTCTCACCTGGACTTTGTCCCCGGGCTGGTGGGTGGCAGCGGGGACATAAACGACCTCCTGGACCTCGTGGCGCGGGCGGTCGGCGTTCTTGGCGAAGATGACGGCGGGGGACGCGGTGTGGGGGGGCAGGGCCACGAAGCAGTCGCAGGACGAGGGCACAGGACCCTGCCCCGCCATCCTAAACCCGGCAGAGGGGCCGGGGGGGGACACGCCGAGGGGATGTCACCCCCTTGTGCCTATCCCGGATGTGTCCCCAGGGTCCCTTTGGGGCCGCACTTGGGGGGTCTGTGGGATAACGCGGTCCCTGAAACCGGGGGGACACATCAGTGACCCCACGGCGGGGTGGGCACCGGGGACACCTCCCCCCCCGGGACTCCGCCGCTCCGGGCAACCCCCCCCTCCACCCAGTCACCGGGACACCCCCGCACCGACCGCGGACGGGACCCCCTCCCGCCCACCCCCGGTGACCAGGGACCCCCGGGACCCCCCATCCCACAGACCTGCTCCTGCTCCCGCAGCGCCGCCGCTGCTCCCGGTCCCGCCCCTCCCGGTCCCGTCCCGCACCGTCCGTGCGACGGCGGCGCCCGGTGGTCGGAGGCCGAACGGCGGGGACCGGGACAGACACCGGGACAGACACCGGGACAGACACCGGGACAGACACTGGGACAGACACCGGGACCAACACCAACACCGGCACCGGGACAGACACCGGCACCGGGACAGACACCAACACCGGGACCCGCGTGGGGAGAGGGGACTGACACCGGCACCCGCATCCGCGTGGGATGGGGAGGGATCGGCCCCCAAAGGACCCTGGGGATGGGGGTCCCAGGTTTCCCCTTCCCGCAGGGCAGGGACGAGTCACCCGGGTATGAGCTGGGGAGGGTCCCGTGGGGCAGAACAACCCCCTCCCCGTGGGCAGTACCCCCGTGGGCATCACCCCGCGTGGGCAGCGCCCCGCCCGCCCCGCGCTATGCGGGCGGACCTGCCGGGCAGCGCCCTGCCCGCGGGGGGACCCCGAGCGCCCGCCCGGCGCGGGGGGGGGAACATAGGTGCGGGATGTGACCCTCGTGGGGGGCTCAGCTGGTCCTCAGCCGGGTCACCCCCACCCAGCACCCTCCAGCAACCCTGTCCTGAGCACCCCTGGAGGCCCAAGGGCAGGGTGGGGGTCGGGGTGCTGGACCCTCGGACTCCTTGGCAGGGTTGATTTGGGGTATTGAACCCCTGGATGGTTTGGATTTGGGGTGCCGGACCCCCGGGTCCCTTGGCAGGGTTGGTTTGGATTTGGCGTGCCAGACCCTTGGGTCCCTTGGCAAGGATGATTTGGGGGTGGAGTATTGGACCCCTGGGTCCCTTGGCAGGGATGACTTGGGGCTGCAATGTCAGACCTCTGGGTGCCTTGGCAGGGATGCTTTGGGTTTGGGATGCCAGACCCCTTGGGTCCCTCGGCAGGGATGGTTTGGGGCCGCAGTGTTGGACCCCTGGGTCTCTTGGTGGGGATGGGTGGGGGCGTCGCAGTGTTGAACCCTAAATCCCTCGGCAGGGATGATCTGGGGCCGCAGCATCAGACCCCCGGGTCTCTTGGCAGGGACGGAGCCGGGAGAGCCGGAGCGTGGAAAACACGCGGCGTTTATTCCAGTACAAAACCCAAACCCACAGCCCCGCAGCCTCTTCACAGCACAAACACTCCCCTCGCCGGGCGGGGGGCACCCCTTTGCCCCGGGGCTGCAGCCCCCCCCTCTTCGGGCCACCCCGCTCTCCCCCCCTCGCAGCCGCCCCCCGGTGCCGGTCCCTCCCTGCCCCGGGGAGGCGGCCCCGGGGGTGGGGGACGCGGCGGTTCGGGGCGCGGGGCCGGGATCCCCACGCCGGCAGCAGGCTGGACTGGTTTCCCGGCCGCCGTCCCTCCCCACCCGGTTTTACAGCCTTCATTGCCCCATCGCGGCAGGCAGAGCCCCGGGGGTGCGGGGGCTGAGCACACCCGGGGGGGCACAGCACACCTGGGGAGGGGGGCACAGCACACCCGGGGGGGCACAGCACACCTGGGGAGGGGGGCACAGCACACCTGGGGGGACACAGCACACCTGGGGAGGGGGCACAGCACACCTGGGGGGGTACAGCACACCTGGGGGGGGGGCACAGCACACCTGGGGGGGTACAGCACACCTGGGGAGGGGGCACAGCACACCCGGGGGGGCACAGCACACCTGGGGAGGGGGGCACAGCGCACCCCCGGCTCTGAGACAGGTGAGGCTGAACCCCCAGTCCCGGCGTCACAGCGGGACCCCCTGCTCGGCGGTTCCCTCCCCAGCCCACCCTTGAGGTGCCTCTGCTGTAGCCCCCTTGGGCCTCCCCCAAAAAATCCGCAGTACGGGGTCCCCAACAGGCCAGAGCCCCCCCCAGGTGCTGTTGGAGCCACTAAAACCCCACAGGTGCAGCACTGTGGCACTTTGGGGAGGGTCCTGAGCCCCCCCCCGGGGAGGGAAATCCCATCTAGGGGGCACCGCGGGGGAATTTTGTGCTGGAAAAGGCAAATGCCGGAGTCGGGGACGTCCTTCGAGAGCTGCGGGCAGCCCAGGTCACCCGAGTCCTGCAGGGGGACAGTGGTGGCCGTGCCAGGGCTGGGGACGCGTCCTCGCAGACCCCCCCCCAGCGAGACTTCACCTCGTGCTGGGGGGCTCCAGCCCCACGGCTCGTCCCTGCCCCACGGCGCGGGGGGGGCCGCTGCCAGCCCCTCCCACATCCATGGGGACAGGGACAGGGATGGGGACAGGGATGGGACCCTCTGAGGGGTCCGACCCCCCTCCTCCCCATCCCCACAGCCCACGGCCCGGGACGTTCCCTCTGCCCGAGTGGCAAAGCCTGGCTTCACCTTAATAAAATAATAATAATAATTAATAATAATAATAATTAATAATAATAATAATAATAAAACAATCAAACCCGAAGGTCTTGGGGCGCCCTCTGGGCACGGACCCCACTCGACTTCACCTCTACCCCTTCCCCCCAGACCCCGGGGGGCTCCGAGCCCGGGCAGTCCCAACACGGCCCCCCCGGAGCCCCCCGGATGGGGCCATGCCGGGAGATCAGCTCCCTCCAAACTTCCCCCCCTCCCCAGACTCCCAACTGGTGTGAACTGGTGTTGGCCGGGGGGCAGAGCCGGGGAGGACCCCCGGGTGCCCCCGTTCCCCCCTCCCACCCCACCCCAGCGCTTCCCCCCTCCCCCCCAAAGCTCCCCCTCAGGTCCCGGGTTCAGCGTCTCCTTCTGTGTCCAAGGGGTTCTGCCAAAATCGGGGTGTAAGACCCCGAAGGTCTAAAAACCGAGTTTCGTGGACCCCCAGCCAGGGGTGCAGGACAGACACGGGGCCCCCTGGGGACAGGGCGTCGACCCCAGGGGAGGAAAAATACGGGGTCCCTGCTGGGGGATTCCCAGCAGGAGATAGGGGGACCCGGGAAGGGACAGCTCTGAGGTCCCCGGGGGGACAGGCAGCATGCACGGGGGGGCCAGGCAGAGATTCCCTGGAGATACGGGACCCCCGGGGGGGGACGGCTACGGGGCCACGGGGGGACAGGCAGCATGCACGGGGGGGGGGGGACAGCGGGGGTCCCCTGGGCTGTGGGGTCCCCGAGGGACCTGCAGCACGCACAGGGGGGTGGCTGCGGTCCCCGGGAAGGGACGGCAAGGGGTGGGGGACAGGCAGCTCGGCCCCCCCAGTCCCGGGGTCCGCGGGCAGGGCCGGCCCCGCGGTGCCCGGGGGGGCGGGCGGGGGTCGCGGGGCAGCGCGGCCGTGCCAGGCCGGAGGAATGCGGCCGCCCCGGCTCTCCCGGGCCCGCGGCCGCCCCGCTGCTTCCCGCCCGGGGCCGCGGCGGTGGGTGTGGGAAAGCTGCGGGTGTGCGCTTGGGCAACGGCCCCGCCACGCGGCCCGCGGCCCCCGCAGCCCCCCGAGCTCCCCGCGGCTCACATTCACGCAGGACTTCTTTGTTTTTTCCCGTTTTAGCCCCCGTTCGGGCCAAAACAACAGCAAAAAAAAAAAAAAGGGCTTCACATCCTCAAGCTCCCGGCCCAGGAGGGGCTTCCCGGGGTGCGGGACCACCCCCCGGCCCAACATCCCCAGCCGGGGAGGGGGGCTGTGGGCAGCCCCCGACCCGCCCCGCGTGTCCCCCACGCGCCAAAAACTGGTGGGGTGATCAGGAAAGGGGCTGGCACGGGGCGGGGGGGGGGGGGCTGAGCCCGCGGTGCCACAGTTTGGAGGGGACCGCGGGGAGGGGGCCGGGGGGCTGCGGCCGCCCTCCCCGAGCGGCGGCTCCCGGGTTTCTCCTCTCTCCCTTTCTCCTTCTCCTTCCTCCCCTTTGGGCTGGACGTGCCCGGGCAGCGCCTGCTCCTTCGGCTCCCATTGATGTTCCTCCCAAACAGCCCCGCCGCCTGCCAGCAGCCTCCCGAAAAAAAAGATTTGGGAAGCCGGGGGAGGATGGGGGGGGGGGGGGGGGAAAGAAGAGAAGAACCGGGGCGGGAGAGCGGGAGCGGGACAAGTGAAACCGCCTCGGGGCAGCTCCGGCTCCGGCGCTCCCCAAACGCCGCAGCGGGGCCGGGGCTGTGCCACCAGCCTTGTCCCCCCCTCCTCGCCACCGCCCGCGGCACAAGGGGCCAGCCCTGCGCCCACCCCCCCTCACACACACCCCAAATCCCTTCGGAGACCGGCCCCGAAGGGTCCCCCCGGTCCTCCCCGCCTCCATCCGTGTGTGTGTCCCCCCCCCCCGGGGCTCAGCGGCTCAGTTTGTGGGGGCGGCGGCGTTGCCCCCCTCGGGCTCCCTCTTGCCTCCTCCCTTGGCGGCCGACGGGTCCCCGGCGCCCTTCCCCTCGGGCTCGGCCCCGTCCTTGCCCCCGTCGTGGGTCTTCATGTGCTTGCCCAGGTGGTCGCTGCGCATGAAGACGCGGCCGCAGACGGGGCAGGCGAACTTCTTGGCGCCGGTGTGGGTCTGGAGGTGCCGCTGGAGCTCGTCGGAGCGGGTGAAGCGCTTGCCGCAGAAGAGCCAGTTGCACACGAAGGGCCGGTCGCCGCTGTGCCAGCGCAGGTGGGCTTTCAGGTGGGAGGTCTTGGCGTACGCCTTCCCGCAGCCCGGGATGTGGCAGTTGTGCAGGTGCTTGCGCTTCGCCCCCTCGGGGCACGGGCCGCCCCTCTCGGCCTCCTGGCAGTTGGGGCAGCGACACGCCGCCTGCCCCCCGCCCCTGGGCACGGCCCGCCGGGCGCCTTTGGGACGCCCCCCGCCCTCCGCCTCCGGCCCCCGCGGCTCCGGGGGACCCTCCAGCGCCTTCGCCCCCTCGGCGCCCAGGAGATGCTGCGCCGGCGGCGGCAGGAGGTGGGCGGGGGGCGCGCAGAGCTGGTGCTCCCCCCCGGGGCCGTACCCCCCCAGGGCCGGCGGCAGCCCGGGGTGCGCGGGCACCTGCAGCCCCCCGCCCTGCCCGGGGGGCAGCTCCATCCAGCTGGCCCCGGCGTGGAGGTCCCACCAGTTGACGCCCCCTCCTTCCTCGCCGGGGGCGCCGGGGTGGGGGGGCCGAAACCAGGGCTCGTAGGGGTGCGCCATGTCCGGGGGGGCCGGCAGCAGCTTGGCGTAGGCGCCGGGGGCGGCGGGGCCGTCGGGGGGCAGCTCTAACCTCGGGGGGCCATGGGGCTCGTAGGCGCCGGGGGCGGCGAAGGCGGAGTCGTCGGGCCCCGGCAGCGGCAGCTCCGGGGGGGGCAGCGGGGAGGCGAAGTCGGGGGCTCCCGGGGCGGCGGGGGCGTGCGGCTGGAAGGGCTGGAGCGGCTGCAGGTCCAGGTGGGTCGGGGAGGCGCGGGGCGCGTCCGAGGGCTGGGATCCCAGGGAGCCGCAGACCGCCGTCAGCATCGCGGGGCGGCGGCGCGCACAGACCTGCGGGGCCGAGGAGGGGTGGGCGGGGAGGAGAGGGGGGGAAGAAGAGGTGTGAGAAGAGGGGGGGACAAATCTCCGCAACCCCCCCCTCTCCCCGCCCCTCCGCGCACCGGCAGCGTCTCCCGTGCCCATCACCCGCCTTTTGGGGGTCACCAAAGCGAGGGGGGTTCTCTGCTCTGCAGCCCGATGTGACACCAGGATGGTGGCACCGGCCTGGGGGGAGCCATCCCTGAACACCCGTCCCTTATGGACCCCGTGCCACCCCTTGGTGGTGTCGGTGGGTCACGGCCCAGAGGGGTCGGTGGCTAATTCCAAAATCCAAGGAAACCGGCAGCCCCTGCCTTGTCACCTCCCAGGCCGTGTCCCCCAACACCCAAGGGGACGTGAGTGGCATCCCCAAGCCCATGTCCCGACAGCACCCACGAGACCACCTTGGCTCTCCCGCCCCTCAGCCGGGCTGGGAAACCATCGCCCCCCTCCCCGCTCCTGCCCCAATCCCGGCTGGAAGCCCCCGGGCGTTTTTGGGGGCTGGTTGGCAGCGGGATGAGGCGGAGGAGCCCCGGGCAGGGCCCGCGGCAGCCCTTTGAAGGCGGGCTCTGGGACCCCCCCGGGGCACCCGCTGCACCCCCAGACCCCCGGGCGGCCGCTGCCTCCCCGGCAGGGCGGCCGTGACTCAGCGGGAGCTTTGCAAACCCCACTGGGGACGGGCCCCACCCCGGTGTCGAAATCCACCTGCCGCCACCGGCTCCCGCCCCCCGACTTCCCACCGGCGCCGCGGGGAGGGGTGGCCGAGACCCCCCCTCACCAAAAAAACCCTCCTGCCACCATCTCCTTCTCCCAGCCCCCCTCTCCCTGCTGTTCCCCCCGACCCTTCACACACAGACCCCCCCTCAGCCCGTGTGGGACAGGGACAGACCCTCAGGGAGACACTCAGAGCGTGCTGGAAGCTTTGGGGTGGAGGATCCCCCGAACAAAGGGGCCGGACCCCCAGAGCCCCCCCGATCCCCAGCACTGAGTCTGGGGCAGGGAGGCTGCCCGGGAAGACCCCCCAGCTGTGTGGGGACACCGTTTTCCCCTGCCAGGTGTCACCCAGGAGGGCAGGGGGATCCCAAGGATCTGGGTGGGAATTGGGGGGGTTCCAAAATCCCCCTGACAGAACCCATCTCTACCTGTGCTACCAACACCTGTGGGGGCTCAGCCTCGAGCTGGTGCTGGGATGAGCCCCCTGGGGTGGCAGCCTGAGCAGGTTTTTGGGGTCCTGCTCCCCAGCTGGAGCTCAGCTCTGCCCACCCCAACCCTGGGGACCATCCTGGGGGTGTCAGGAGAGGGTTGGCACCAAGAGGGTCCATCACTTCCACCCATAGAAATCCCCAGCGGGGTCCTGAGCCCCCCAGCCCTCTGCTCCCTTTGGGTGCAAAATTGGGGTCAAACCCACAAAACCCCACAGTGACAGCCTGTCACGGGGCTTTGGGGTGGCAGCTGGAAGGCACAGGGCCCCCCCCGGGTCTGGGGACACAGGGGACACGGCAGGGATGTCTCCCAGCCCCCCAACCACGATGGGAGGGGAGGGGACCCTCTGTGGGGTCCCGGGGAGGTCCCCTTGACACGGCTCCAGCACGGCCACTCCACGGCTCTCCTGGCCCCACTCCCAGCAGTCCCCCTCGGCTCAGGGGTCCCCCCAAGCCCCCCAGTGCAGCCCCACCCCGACCAGTCGCACCATCCCCACCTTCCCCACCCCCCTCCCAGCTCCAACACCAGCGAACAAGGACCACTACTGGGATGGGGAAGGGGGAAAGCACTGGGAGCACCCCCCGCCACGGGCCTGCCCCAGCCACGCGCGGAGCCTTCCCGGGACATTTTTCCATGCGGGAAGGATGACAAAAGTCCCCAGGGGGGCCCCCAGCGTCCTTCCTCCCTCCCTCCCTCCCTCCCTCCCTGGCGGGGCCCGACGACGCGCTGGCCATTTCACCGCAGGGAAACTGAGGCAGCGGCGGGTGAAGCGTCCCGTGAGTCACGGCCCGGGCTGGGCACAGGCGGCCCGGCCCGTCTCCCAGCCCCGCCGGTGCCTCGCCCCGCGGCGGGGACGGGCGGGCGCCGCTGCCCCCCAGCACCGGGAGCCCCGATGGGTGGGCCGGGGGCGGCGGCGGTGGGTTTCTGGGGGGATATCGCGGGTTTGCGGGCGTGCCGGGAGTTCGGGGGGATGCCGCGGGTTCGGGGGGATGCCGCGGGGTGGCGGGGATGCCGCGGGTTCGGGGGGATGCTGCGGGTTCGGGGTTCCCCACTCCCTGCCCAGCCCGCAGCAGCGCGTCCCGGAGCCGCAGCGAAACTCCCCGGGGTTTTTTTTTTTTTGGAGGGAAACGGTGGCGGCGGGGGGGGGTCCAGCCTGTCCAGCCCCCCGCATCTCACCCGCGCACCCCCCACGGCTCGGCAGCGGCGCGGGGTCCCTGCGGGGCCGGTGGGGGCTCGGCCCAACGGGAGGGGGTCTCAGTCCCACGGGAAGGGGTTTCAATCCCACGGGAAGGGGTCTCAGCCCCGCGGGAGGGGCCGTCGCGCTGTAAATTGGAGCGGGGGGGGGACACATCGGGCCGGCAGCCCCGGGGCTCGGTGGCCACTGGACGCGGCGTTTCGGCGAGTAGAGACTTGCCGGGGCCGGAGCGGGCGGCCCGTTCCCAGCCGTCGGTCAGGGGCAGCCGGGACCCTCCCGGAGGGTCCCGTCAGGGATCCCCCGCGGTCCCGGGGGTACCTACGGGTCTAGCGGCGGCGGCGAGGTCCCGGTGGGTCCGTCCTCATCGGCGTGGCGCGGGCGCTGCTTCCCGAGGGGACCCCGAGGGACCCGCGCGGCTCCCCAGGGACGGGGCACCCACTGGGCCGGGCGAGCAGGAATGGCCGGGTCCCAGCCCGGCCGCCGGCTCTTCCCTCCGCCCCCCCGCCCAGCTCCACCCCCGGCCCCGGTGATTTTAACCCTTGGAGGCAGAGCCCCAGCCCCGCCGCTTGACAGGAGCCGGCTCCGGTCCCAGGATCCGGCGGATGAAAGCGGAGGGAGGGGACGGGAAGTTCGCAGCAGACACCGCAAACAGGGGGGTAATTAAAGAAGAAAGAAACAACCGCCTCCCTCCCGCGCCCGTGGCCGCCTCCTCCTGCCACCCCCCCGCCACCCCCGGGACCCCCGGGCACCCCTCCTGTCCTCCCGCCCGGGGGTGACACACAGACGTGCCCCACCTTCCTCCTGCCGCCCCTCCCGGGGTCCCCCCGTCTGTCTCCCCACTCCGGGGGTGTCGCACCGAAGTGACCGCTGCTCCTGCCCCCCAGAGGTGTCACCTGTCCCCGTGGGGGGCTCAGTGCCCCCCCGTTGTGGCTCAGCCCTGTGTCGTGGGATAAATGGGACGGGGACGGACACAGGGGACAAGTTTTGGGGCCGGAGCTGGACCCGCGGCAGGAGGGAGTGGGATGATCGTTGCAGGACCCACCACGACCCAAATGGGATTTGGGGCACCCCCAAAGGGACCAGAAGGTGCTGGGCTCTCCCATCCCTGCTCAGCCGTGGGTGTCCAACCCTCCCCGTCCCCCGTGTCCCCCCCGAGGCTGCCGAGAAACCCCGGCACTGCCGGGTGACAACACCAGTGGAGCCACTTAATCACCGGCGCGTCGTGTCCCCATTTCCACGGCCAAACCCCCGGGGCCTGGCTGGGGGCGGCCACAACCGCGCGGGGACCCTCGGTGGAAGCCCACCCTGCCCCGAATCCCACGGGAAAAGGCTCCGGTGCCTCTCCAGAGCCGGGACCGGGCCGGCAGCGCCGCGATCCCGGCGTGCCCACACCTCCCGGCGAGCCTGCCAAGCGCCCGGCCGGGCGGAGGGTGCAGGGAACTCCTTCGCCCCGGGGAAAACTCTCCTGGTTTTCATCATCCCAGGGAATGGCTCCACCGCCGCCGCCGCCACCAAAACGCGGCCGCCCGTGGGGTGAGCGTGGCACCACGGCCCGGCTGGGGCAGGAACGGGGATGGAGCTCCTGGGATGGGGACACCGGGATGGGGACACTGGGATGGGAAACTCAGGGTGGAGACTTTGGGATGGGGACCCCTGGAATGGGGACACTGGGATGGGAAGCCCGGGTTGGGGACATTGGGATGCAGAGCCCTGGAATGGGGACACTGGGATGGGAAACCCGTGTTGGAGACCCCGGGATGAGGACACTGGGGTAGGGACCCCGGGGACGGGGATCCCAGGGTGGGGACACTGGGATTGGGACCACAGGGTGGGAGCAGCGGGATGGGGGCACTGGGATGGGGACCCTTGGATGTGAAGGGGCAGGACAAGCAGCTGAGGGGGTTTGGCAGGGCAGAGGTGGGAGGAACACACACAAGTGCTCTGTGGGGCACGGGGGGGATGGGGGGGCATGTGGGGGGACCCCAACCCTCAGGGTCTCGCTGCCTCTCCTCCCCTTCTGCCTGCCTGGGAGGATCCAGGGGCCATTCCCGGGGCTCCGGAGGAAGGGGGACCCCCAAGTGTTATTGGGGCCAGGGTGGTGGCCCTGGGCTCCCTGGCTGCCCCCCTGGTTGCCAGATTGTGGCCACCAGCATCTCTCTGGGGCTGGGAACAGTTTGTTCCAGGCACTGCCCGACCCCCATCCCGATCCCCAAAACCCATCCCGAGCCCCATTCCAGGCTCCATCCCAAGCCCCCGCCCCAAAGGCAGCAGGGACCCCATGGTGGCAATGCTGTCCCAGGTGTCCCCCAGCCTCCAGCTCCCCCACAGCCACCAGGAACAACCTTCCCTTCCCTGTTCCCTTCCCTGTGCATCGTGCACATGTGGCACGTCCCCTGTCCCTTCCCTTCGGGGTCTCCTCCCAGTCTCCCCAGTGCTCCAGGGACTGGGCTGGCGGGAGGGAGACGTGTCCCTGCCCGGGGATCCCGGCTGCTGGATGGCTCCTATCCCAGCTGTTCCCGGCGTGGCTCCTCTCCAGGGAGGGATGTGGGACACACAGCGTGTGTCTCCTGCAGGGACAGGGATCTGGGAAGGCCCCGACCCTCATCCCACTGGCACCGGACCCCAAGGCCCCGCCCGGGACCCTCCAGACCCCTCCCAAAACACCCCGCGGGAGATGCTGGGATGTGTCCAGGGGACAGCGGCTGGAGGGGGCAGTGGCCCAGGGCTGTGAGGAGCAGGGAGGGAGGGATTTGGGGGGGCCGGGAATCTGGGGGGGACTCCTGGAGCCCCCTGAGCAGGGCTGGAGCCTCGGCTGGGACCACAAACGGGGAGGGAATTGCGGCGATGCCGGAGCATTCCAGGGGGGATCTCCTCTGTCTGCAACCCTGAGCCGTGCCTTGAAATTACAACTAATTACAGAGCTCATTTGCATAAATTATAAGGCAAGAGGCAAACGCCTCCAACCCCTCGCAGTGATCAGGCAGCAGGAGCCGCTCCGGGAAGGGATGGGAGGGGACCGAGGGGTGACTGGGGGGGGTTCTGGGTCCTGCCGGAGCCGGGGTGGGGG
The DNA here is from genome assembly GCF_036250125.1 of Pseudopipra pipra. Taxonomy (NCBI): domain Eukaryota; kingdom Metazoa; phylum Chordata; class Aves; order Passeriformes; family Pipridae; genus Pseudopipra; species Pseudopipra pipra. The sequence goes on from NC_087574.1 coordinate 5,520,788, forward strand.
CAGGAGGGGTCGGTGCTCCCCAAAAACGCAGCGGGACCCCGTGTGAGGGTGGGCACGAGGCAGCAGCGACCTCCCCTACTCCCCCGAGCTGCCCCCGGAGCTGGGCACAGCCTGGTCCTGCCCGGGGGAGAGGGGTCAGGACCCTCGGTGTGCCCCGTGGGTGATGGAGGGGGGTGGGAAGGGCTGGCACGGGGCAGGGACGGTGCAGGATTGGGGTTGGGGACACCCCTGTCCCCAGGGAAATAGGGCTGGGGGATGAAGGGAGAGACAAAGAGATGGAGGGATGGAGGGATGGAGAGATGGAGGGAGAGAGGAGGAGAGTCACCTCCCGGTCCCCCCAGGAGCAGGGGGACGGAGGGATGGAAGAGCAGGGATGTCCCCCCAAGCTCCAGGGGGACAGAAGGACACCCGAGCCCCCTCCCAGCCCTGGGGGCCGAGCACTTCAAACGCTCCCGGCTCCGGAAAGGGCGGCAATTTCCTGCTCTGCCATAAAACAAATTGGGGGGGGGGGGGATCGGAGGGAGGAGGAACGGGGTCGGGGCATGTCCGTGCAGGGACAGGGGGTGTCACATCCACGCGTGTGACCCCCCCGGCGCGCCGCGTGCCTGTGAGCACGTCCCTGTGCACCCCCCGCACCCGTGGGTGGGTGCTGATCTCGGGGTGCCCCGGGGGGGTAACCCCGGGGGGGTCTGCAGCGGGTGCCACGGGGCTGCGCCGTCTGGGTCGCCCCGTCCCGAGGGGACCCCCCCGGGGGCGGCCGCGGGGCCTCAGACGGGGAGAGACACTCCGGGATCCTCCCCGGAGGTTTTGGGGGGGCCCCACCACACCCAGACAGCCCCGAGGGGGTGACGCTGGGGTGATGTTGAACCCCCCCCGAGGTGCTGGCGGGAGCCTTAGGGGGGACCCCGAGACTGCTGGGGGTGGCACGGTGGGCACAGTGCCAGCTGGGTCAGGGACGGTGGTGGCACTGGGTGGTCACAGCCTTCGTGGGGTGGTCACAGTCCCCGTGGAGGGGCCACAGTCCCCATGGAGGGGTCACAGTCCCCACGGGGGTGGCCCAGTGACCATGGGGTGATCACATCCCCACAGGGGTTTCACAGCCCCCATGGGGGGGTCACAGCCCCCTCTGGGTTGTCACAGACTCCACTGGGTGACCACAGTCCCAAGGGATGTCCCCATGGGGTGGCCATAGTCCCATGGGATGGTCACAGCCCCTTTTTGGGGTGTCACAGCCCCCACGGGGTGACCCCACTTCCCACGGGGGTGTCACACTCGCCCTGGGGTGCTCCCAGTAGACGGTGGGACACAACCCTATCCCTGTCCCCAAGCTGTGCCATCACGGGGATGAGGACCCAGCCCAGTGCCAGCTGTGGTGTCCCGGGGAACAGCTGGCACCCCCGGGAACGGCTGGCACCCCCGGGAACAGCCGGCACGGCGCTGCCCACCTGCTCCCCGAGGACAAGGGCACCTGCCTGCCTGGCAGAGATCCCTATCGGGATTATCGCGATGGGATTCCCGTGCCCGCAGTGCGTGCCAGGTCACGGCGTGCCCGGAGGGAGCAGTTTCCTCACGGGGAGCAGGAATTACTGTCGGGACTCGACCTCTCCGCGACGCGGCGACGGAGCTGCCGGCTCGGAGCGGGGTTAAATGGGAGCCTTAATTTGGGGTTTAATTAGTCCCGTGTTAATCTCGCCGCCGTATCTGCTCCCGGCCGGCCCGGCTGTCAGTCAGGGCATGGGGAAACCTGCCTGGCATGGCGCGGGGAGCGCCTGGCAGCGCCCGCCCGGGATGGGGCACGTGGAGGCAGCGGGAATGGGGGCGTGGGGACCGAGCGGGGACGGGCACAGGGACACGCGGCTGCAGCAGGGAGGGGACACCGGGGACAGCTCTGGGGACAGGGACGTGGCTGCACCGGGAATGGGGCGCAGGGATGTGGTGGGGACGGGGAGCGTGGATGCAGATGGAATGGGGATGTGGGGATGGATCGGGGGTGGGGACAGGGACACCGAGCTGCTCTGGGGACACTGGGACGTGCAGGCACATCGAGGACAATTCCTGGCTGAACTGGGGACAGGGACACGCGGCGGCACCAAAAACAGGGATTTGTGGCCGCGCTGGGAACGGGCACAGGGATGCAGCGGGAAGGGGGATGTGGGGTCGCATCAGGGACAGGGGAAGGGACACGGGGCTGCGCTGGGAACGGGAACACGGGTGCAGAAGGAATTGGGACATGTGGATGCACTGGGGACAGGGACACCGGGCTGCACCAGGGACACAGGGACTGGGAACAGGGACACGCGGTGGCTCCAGGGACAGGGAACTGGGCTGGGAAGGGTGAAGGGCACAGGGCCAGGCTGGCAGTGAGGAGGTGCTGCAATTCCCGTCACTGAGCGTGGGCTCGGGCACAAATCCCACTGGCACAGGGCACGGGGTGGGTGGCAGGGGGCTGGGGACAGGGACAGCAGGGCTGGGGACTGCAGGGGGTGGCGTGTCCTCACCCCCTGTCACAGCTCTGGGTCCTCCAGGTGAAGCCTGACCAGGGTCCTCACTGTGTGTCCCCATGTCCCCATCCCAGCCTTGCTGTGCCAACCTGCCTGTCCCCCTCTCACTGCACAGACCCTTGTCCCCATGTCCCTGTGTCCCTGTGTCCCTGTGTCCCTGTGTATGTCCCTGTGTCCCCATTTCCTTGTGTCCCTGTGTCCCATGTTCCCACCTCAGCCTTGCTGTGCCAACCTGGGCATCCCTGTCCCCCTCTCACTGCACAGACCCCCGTCCCTGTGTCCCTATATCCCTGTATCCCTATATCCCTATATCCCTGTATCCCTGGGTGTGTCCCTGTGTCCCTCTCCCAGCCTTGCTGTGCCATCCTGTGCGTCCCTGCTTGGAAGGTGGCAATGCCACATGGGATGTCCCCTGACAGCCTGAGCTGAGCTTTTGGGGTTCCCCTTGTCCCCTGCTCAGTGTCCCCTGGCCCAGTGCCACGTGGGGTCCCCTGGCAGCGCTGGGGTCCCGCTCTGGGGTGCAGGGACACATTTGGGGTGCGGGGCAGGTGACATGGGCACATCCCACACGAGGCCATCCCCGTGTCCCTGGTGACACCTGTGGAGCTTCCCGTGGCTTTTCCAAGCGTGGCCAGAGCCAGAGCCCATCCCAGGGGTGCCCATCCCCGGGGACCCCCCCAACCCCACCCCTTCCTTCCACCCCAGGGTGGAACCCCGGGGGCGAGGGGGGCTCTGCTCGACCCCAACCCCCCCAAGCTGTGCCCTGGGGGACCCCCGGGTGGGTTTGGGGGTGCCGGGGCGGCGGTGCCAGGCGGTGAGTAAGCGGAGAGGGAGGGAGGGAGGGAGGGAGGGAGGGGGGTAATTAAAGGGAGGCGCTCCCGCCGCAGCAGGTTCCCACAAATGGGAGGCCCCGCGGCCACAGACACGGCACAACAAAGCACCGGGCAATTATTTGGCTCCACTGGGAGCTGCTGGTCCCGTGGTGGGGACTGGAGAGCCAGCTGGGCACCCCCCGGGCTGGCAGCGCTGGCACCGGGGCAGGGGGGTCGTGGGGTGGTTGGGAGGACATCCCTCTGGAGGGTTTGTGGGGTGACGGGGGGGACACTCGGATGTGGGGAGGGATGTGGTGGTGGGAGGGGGGAGGGTGGGGTGGGCACCCTTGACCCCCCTCTGACACCCTGACCCCCCCCACCGAGCACCCCAATCTCTACAAGGGGGCTGGGGACCCCCAACCCCTCTGGGACCCTGAGCCCTACAAGGGGATTGAACAGCCCAATATTCTCCAAGAACCCCGAACCCCCTGAACACCCCAATCTTTGTGACTGGACCCCCACCGGGGGGGTCTGGGGGTCCTTCAGGAGCCACCGCTGGGCGCCACCAAGTTGGGGACCCTCCGGACCCCCCTCAAATCCTCCGAGGGGTCAGTGATGAGTGGGGGGGGTCCCAAGGGGTCGGTGATGGGTGATGGGGGCCTGGGGGTGCCCCCAGGGATCGGTGATGGGAGGAAAGGGGGGAAAGGGGGGTCCAGGCCCCCCCCGGGGGTTCCCCGGGACTCCCCCCACTCTCGGGGGGACTCCGTGACGTCATCAGCCCCAAACGGCTCGCCCCCCACCTTTCACCAATCACAAGCGTGGCTCGGCATAACCGCGCCTCCCATTGCCTAATCTGCCTGTCAATCAAACTGCCTGTGACCAATCGCGAGGCGCGTTTTGGTCCGGTCCCACCCGCGAGGAAGTTGCGACTCCCCCCCGCCCGCTGTCACTCAACCAGCGGACGCGCATCAGCCTGGCCTCGCGCCCATTGGCTTCATGTGCTGTCAGTCAAAAATCCGCTCTTCCATTGGCTCCCCGAGTCCGTCCGTCACCCCGGCGCTCCGCTTTCCATTGCACGGCGGAGCTGCCTATCAACCAGCGACCATTAGCGGATTGGCATTCCGTCCCCCATCTCTCCACCGATTGGCCAGCGCGGCAGCGAGCCGGACGAGGATTGGCTGCGATGCCGCGGCGGGGCGGGGCGCGCAGGGCGGTGCCCGGAGGACGAAGATGGCGCCGTGAGCGGGTCGGAGCCGCCGCCGCCCCCGCCGGTCAGTGCGGGCCGAGCGGGGCCGAGGGGTGGTCGGGGCGGGGGCTGCGGGGTCGGACACTCCCCGGTGGCTCCCACGGCCCGCTCGGATCGAACCCCCGGCCGGGAGGGCCGCGCTTCCGGCGCCGTTGGCCCGGTCGGGGGCGGGCCCGGGCCCTCGGACCCGCCTCCCCCGGGACCCGCCGGGAGGGGCCGTAGGGGGGCTCGGGGTAGGGAGGGGGGTCTGTGGGGTCGTGGGGGGTCACCTGGGGATGGGAGGGGTCAGGTCTGAGGGTCCCCGGGCCGAGGATGCCCGGGATGCTCTGATGGTCCCCGGGGATGGGGGGTGGCTGTTCCCGGGATGCTCGGAGGGTCCCCGGGGGTGAGGGGGTCAGTTCTGGGGGTCCCTGGGGATGGTGGTCCCCAGACTGGGGGTCTCCGGACCACTGAGGGGGTCTCTGGAGATGGGGGGGTCAGGTCTGGGTTTAGAGGGGGATTCATCCCCCTGGTAGGATTTGGGCAGGTTCCCAAGGTGGGATTCATCCCCATGGGGGGATTTGGGCAGGTTCCCAGGATTTAAGCCAACTCCCTCCCAAATCCCGGATTATTCCAAGATTTCCTGCCGTTGAGATGTAAATCCGCAGGTGCTTGAGCTCCTCTGGGCTCTGAGTGCCCGTTTTTCCCTGTTTTTCCCTGGCAAACAAACGGAGCTGCTCCTCTTGGATTCGTTTTTCCCGGAGCTGTGTTTGGATCCAGAATCCCGAGGGGTTTTTTTTTGGAGGGGGGAGTTGCTGAGTTTTCCGTGGATTTTTAGGGGGCTCTGATTCACCTGGAATCCAATTCGAGCGAGGCACACACGGGGGGATCCCACTGGATCTTATCCCTCTTTATTTGTCCGGGATAATGGGATCTGAGTCTCTGTGTCTCTGTCCTGCTTTGCAGTCAGGGCTGTTAATCCCCAGCTCGGCCCTAATCCTGCTCAAAGGGAGGGTGCAGCCCTGCAAATTCCCTACTTTTCTGGGAAGAAAGCTCCAGGTTTTCCAGGGAAAGCATTCCCTTTCATCCCAGGCCAGCGCCGGGCACCAATTCCATCATTCCCAGGAGGCTGCAAGGGAATGGGAATTCCTTTGCCAAGGAATGAGGTGACTCATCCCCAATTCCCAGGCTATTCCAGGAGCCTGGGACTCCCACCTGGCTCTTCCCAGGGATTTATGTGCTGTGGGAGAGCCTGGAAGGGAGCCTTGGACCTGGTGCTGGCCCAGGGAAGCCTTCACATTCCCAGGGGAAAAAAGAGTGTCGTTTCCTTGGAATTCAAGCTGCCTGTGACACTGGAGGGGTGTGATGGGGGTAAATCCCAGCAGGCTTCCCAGGGATCCACAGCTTTTTCCAGGAGCCTTGGCTGCTCCTCCATCCCTGGGCATCCAAACTTCCCTGTTATCCCATTCCTCTGGACATCCAAAATCTCCATAAATACCACAAGGCTGCATTTGAGATGCCCTGAGTGATCCCAGAGCATCTGTATCCCTCAGCTTCCCTGTTTGGAGTCAGGATGTTGTCAGCAGTGGGAATAAAGACTGTTCAAGCTCAGACATGTCCTCCCTGGCACCTGATCCAGGGAATTTTTCTGGAGCAGCTGCCGGATGGGGAATTCACCAAGGGAAATGTCAAAGCTGAGATGCCTTCAAATCCAGAACAAAAGATTCAGCAAGTTTGTGAGGATTTAGGGGCCTCTTTCCCTTGGTTTGAACCTATAAATGTTAAAAAAAACCCGCAAATCTTTCCCAAAAACTCTTTTCCTTTTGGGATTCCCCGAGTTGGAAAAACAGGCAGCAAGGGGAGATTTTGGCTCTGTGGGCACAAATCTGCTTCTGCTTTGAAGGGTCCCTTTTTTTTTGGGAGGGGGGTCTCTGTCAGCCCAGGGAGGGGCTGTGGCTTCAGGAATGGGGTGCAGGAGAAAGAGGGTGTGGAAAACAAGGGAATGCTGGCTGGGAATTCCCTCGGCTGGCAAACGGAGCGTGGGGAGGTGGTGACACGTTTCTGCAGCCCCTTTGTCACCCCCCCCCCTCCGAAGGACTGGGCGAGGTGGGTGGCACAGGGAGAAGGGGAGGGGTGCCAGGAGGATCCCATGGGATTGGGGGGTCTTGGAATGTGCTCCCTGGGCTGATCCATGTGCTCTCTCCCGGCAGCTCCAGGGCCAGCATGGCCGCGACTGCCGCCGTCAGCCCCAGCGAGTACCTGCAGCCGGCTGCCTCCGGCACCCAGGTGGGTCCAGGGCAGCCTGGGACACAGGGATGTGGCCTGGGATGTGGGAGGAACCAGGAATAGCCGCTGGGGATGTGGCAGGAGAAGGGTTGGTGGCAGGACAGGCTGGGGAGCCGTGCTCGGGGCTTCCTCCCGCTCCCGACAGCAGCTCTTCCAGGGGGTTGTCCCAGGGCTTGTTCCCAATCCCAACACTCTTCCACAGGGTTGTCCCAGGGCTTGTTCCCAATCCCAACACTCTTCCACAGGGTTGTCCCAGGGCTTGTTCCCAATCCCAACACCAGCTCTTCCATGGGGTTGTCCCAGGGCTTGTTCCCACTCCCAACACCAGCCCTTCCTCCTTGCTCACTGTTTCCCTTTGGGATCCCTCTGGTCCAGACCACAAGGTGCTCTTGGAATTCAGGCTGAGGGGCTGGGATGGGGTAAATCCCAACAGGCTTCCCGGGTATCCACAGCCTTTCCCAGGTATCTCCAGCTCTGTAGTGGCCATAGGGACACATGGATGTGATTTAAAGGCCATCCTGGTGGCTCAGGCTGTGACGAGGGGCAGCTAAAGGGTAATTAACCACTTCCCTTAACGAGGAGGGTCTCAGCATGGGCTGGGCTGGATTTTGGGGTGTCTGGCACAGCTTTCCATCCCTGACTTCCCTGTTTTTCCTGTCCCCAGGACTCCCAGCCCTCTCCCCTGGCCCTCCTGGCAGCCACATGTAGCAAGATCGGCCCCCCCGCCGTGGAAGCCGCCGTGACCCCCCCGGCCCCCCCCCAGCCCACGCCCCGAAAGCTGGTGCCCATCAAACCCGCCCCGCTGCCCCTGGGCTCTGCCAAGAGCAGCATCGGCATCCTGTCCTCCAAAGGGAACCTCTTCCAGATCCAGGGCTCCCAGGTGGGCACCTCCTACCCGGGGGGGCAGCTGGTTTTCGCCATCCAGAACCCGGCCGTGCTCAACAAGGGCTCCCGCTCGTCTTCTTCCTCCTCCTCCTCCTCCTCCTCCTCCTCCTCCAACATCCAGTACCAGGCGGTGCCCGGCGGGGCACAGACCATCCAGGTGCAGCCCAACCTCGCCAACCAGATCCAGATCATCCCAGGCACCAACCAGGCCATCCTCACCCCTTCCTCCTCCTCCTCCTCCTCCTCCTCCTCTTCCTCCTCCTCCTCCTCCTCCCACAAGCCCGTGCCCATCAAACCTGCCCCGGCGCAGAAGGCGGGAGCGTCGCCGGGCGCGGGCGGCGTGGTCAAGTTACCCGGCGGCGGCAACGTGACTCTGACCTTGGCCAGCAACAGCCTGGTGGGCCCCGAGCAGGGCGCCCAGGCCCAGCTGCTCACGGACAGCCCTTCCAAAGCGGGCAAAAAGCCCCGGAAGAAGGCGGCGTCCCCCGCCCAACCCGCCGCCGCCGTGGCCGTGGCCGAGCAGGTGGAGACGGTGCTGATCGAGACGACGGCGGAGAACATCATCCAGGCCGGCAACAACCTGCTGATCGTGCAGAGCCCCGGCGCGGGGCAGCCGGCCGTGGTGCAGCAGGTGCAGGTGGTGCAGCCCAAGCAGGAGTCCCAGGTGGTGCAGATCCCGCAGCAGGCCCTGCGCGTGGTCCAGGCGGCCTCGGCCACGCTGCCCACCGTGCCCCAGAAAGCCTCCCAGAACTTCCAGATCCAGGCGGCCGAGCCCACTCCCACCCAGGTACCACCTCCCCAGGTGCCAGGCTCCACCTGGGCCTTGCCCACTCCCACCCAGGTACCACCTGCCCAGGTACCAGGCTCCCCCTGGGCCTTCTCCTCGGCCTCACCCAGGGTTTGGGAGCTGAAGGGTTTTGAAGGAGGAACTGAAGGGATTTTGGGAGAGTTTTGAAGGAGGAGGAACCGAAGGGTTTTGGGAGGGTTTTGAAGGAGGAGGAACTGAAGGGTTTTGGGAGGGTTTTGAAGGAGGAACTGAAAGGTTTTGGGCCCATCCCTGGAAGTGTCCCAGGCCAGGTTGGATGGGGCTTGGAGCAACCTGGGCTAGTGGAAGGTGTCCCTGCCCATGGCAGGGGAGTGGAACTGGATGGGCTTTAATATCCCTTCCAACCCAGAGAAGTTTTGGCTGTCCCATCCCTGGAAGTGTCCAAGGCCAGGTTGGATGGAGCTCTGAGCAACCTAATGGAAGGTGTCCCTGGGTGGGTGGAACTGGATGAGCTTTAAGATCCCTTCCAACCCAAACCATCCACAATTCCATGATCCCTGGGGTGTGGGGGGGTGTCTGTGTGTCGGAGAGGGGAAGAGGAACCATTCCCGATCTCACCCCCCTTCTCTGCCGCCCTCAGGTCTACTTCAAAACCCCCTCGGGGGAGCTGCAGACCGTGGTGCTCCAGGAGGCCTCAGCCATGGCCGTGGCTCCGTCGGGATCGTCCTGCAGCAGCCCCGTGTCCCGCAGCCCCGGCCCGGGGGGCTCCAGGAAACCCCAACCCCGCAAGGAGCGCCCGCTGCCCAAAATCGCCCCGGCCGGGGGCATCCTGAGCCTGAACGCTGCCCAGCTGGCAGCCGCTGCCCAGGCCATGCAGACCATCAACATCAACGGGGTGCAGGTCCAGGGCGTGCCCGTCACCATCACCAACGCCGGAGGTGGGCTGGGATCCGCCCCGCAGCGGGGACGGGGCACAGGGACACGGGGGGGGGGTGGGCACCTCCCTGAGCTGGGAATCCCCTCCTGGAGCAGACCCCGAGGCTGAGGGTCGCTGTGCCCTGGCAGCAGCTCCTGTTGCTCCCTGGGTGATTCCTGGCATGGATTTTGGGGGGTCCCAAGCCCACCCTGGTCAGCTGGCTCGGGGAAGGGGTTGGCAGAGGTGCAGGAACCATCGGAGGCTTCCCAGGAGCCCAGCCCAGCTCCATCCCAGGAGCCCAGCCCAGCTCCATCCCAGGAGCCCAGCCCAGCTCCATCCCAGGAGCCCAGCCCAGCTCCATCCCAGGAGCCCAGCCCAGCTCCATCCCAGGAGCCCAGCCCAGCTCCATCCCAGGAGCCCAGCCCAGCTCCATCCCAGGAGCCCAGCCCAGCTCCATCCCCTCAGAGCTCTGCAGGGGGGACACTGAGCTGGGCCCAAGTCCTTGAGGGGGCTTTCTTTTGAGGGGCCTTTTTTTGAGGTGTCTTTTTTGAATTTCTTTTTTTTTTTGAGATGTCTCTTTTTTTAAGGGTTTTTTTTAGGCGTCTTTTTTTTTTTAAGGTGTCTTTTTTTTTTAAGGTGTCTTTTTTTTGAAGTGTTTTTTTTCTGAGTTTTTTTTTTAGTGTCCTTTTTTTGAGGTGTCTTTTTTTTCAAGGTGTCTTTTTTTCAGGTGTCTTTTTTTGAGGTATCTTTTTTTGAATTTCTTTTTTTTTTCTGAAGTGTCTTTTTCTCTGAGGTCTTTTTTTTTTCAAGGTGTCTTTTTTTGATTTTTTTTTTAGGTGTCTTTTTTTAAGGTCTCTTTTTTTGAGGTGTCTTTTTTTGAGATATCTTTTTTAAAATTTCTCTTTTTTTTGAGGTGTCTTGTTTTTGAGGTGTCCTTTTTTTGAGGTTTTTTTTGAAGTGTCTTTTTCTTGAGGTCTTTTTTTTCGAGGTGTCTTTTTTTGAGGTATCTTTTTTTGAGTTTATTTTTTGAAGTGTCTTTTTTTGAGGTGGTTTTTTTTTGGAGATCTTTTTTCCCTGGGGCACCAGGACCCAGCAGGCAGAGGGACGTGGTGCAATGGGATTATCCCTCCTGCAGCCTCCCCTGCATGACTCACACTTCAAATCCCAATCCCAGTGCTGGGACATCTCCCTGCATCCTCTGGGAGCGATGGCTGCTGGTTTGGGCTCCAGCAGAGGGAATTCCCAGCTCCATAGCAAGGGATCACCATTCCCAGGGATCTCCCACCTCCTGGGATCTTCCTTGAGCCAAAACCAGCCAGACCTGGCCCAGGAGCCACAGAGAGCCCTGGGGATTCCGGGACAGCCTCCGTGTCCCTGCTCCTGCCACCAGCCCTTCCCGGGGAGCCGTGTCTGTGGGAAGTTCATCTCCTTCCCCCAGCCAGCAGACCTGCTGCCTGCCGTGGTTCCTGTGCCAGCAGCACCTCGTTTGGCACGGGGGAGCTGTTCCTTCTTGCTCCACTAAAGGCCGTGTCAGCAGAAAACCCGCCGTGGTTTCCTGCTCCACCTTTGGCTGCTGCTCCCCCGGGATTGGCTTCTGGGGGGGGGGTTTAATTGGAACAGGGGAGATGCCGTGGGCAGATGTGGAGGGGACTGGTAGGGACCTGCTGGCTGTGGGTCTCAGAGACATTCCCACCTCCAAAGTGCCTCCAAAGAGCTGCTCTGACCCTCGGCTCGGCGCTGATACCCGGGATGTGTCCCAGCTCCGCCCGCGCTCCCCCCTCTGCGACATCACCCCTCTGCTTTGCTCTGCTGCCAAATCCCACTCCTCTTTCCCTCCTGCTGCTCCTCCTCCTGCTCCTGCCGCCCTGGGAGCAGCGATCCCGCTTTGCTGACGCCGATCCCATCTTCTTCTTTCCAGCTCTCCGGGTGCCGCCTCCTCCTCCGCCAGCGCTGGGGCCTGGAGCGGCCCCTGAGGGCCCCGGGGTAAGTCCGTTCTTTTGCTCAATATATTGCACGTTTTTTCAAAGTTTCTTTTTCATTCCTCCTCTGAGAGCCCAACAGTTTTTTTCCTGGAAGGGTCCAACCAAAAACCGAAAACTTTGAAAAACCGCACAGTATATTCAGGAAAAAGGGACTTACCCAGAGGGGGGGGGGGGGGGTGGAGCGTGGCTGTGCTGCATGTGGGGCGGGGTGGGATGAATTTTGGGGTGTCCCGTGCTCCTGGGGGGTCTTCCCTCCAGCCAGCCCTTGCAGAGGTTTGGCAGAACCCAGGGAAGGAGCGTGGTGGCTGCTGCTGATCCCCTTTTCTCCCCCAGGGCAGCAGCAGCTGACGGTGCAGAACGTGTCCGCAACAACCTGACCATCAGCGGGCTGAGCCCCACCCAGATCCAGCTCCAGATGGAGCAGGCGCTGTCTGGGGAGATCCAGCCCGGAGAGAAGAGGAGGAGGATGGCCTGTACCTGCCCCAACTGCAAGGATGGGAGAAGAGGTGAGTGGAAGCAGCACATCCCACGGGAACACCGCCCGCCCCCGAGCCCGGCCCCGGGTCACGAGCCAGGTGTTGAAATTATGGTGAAATTATATAAAATTATACCTCTACCCAAACTGGGATACAGACAAGACCCAGTGTCAAGAGTAGGGGTTTTATTTAACAGTAAATGTGAGGCAGAGAAAGAGAGAGAGAGAGAAAGAAATAGGGAAAAAAAAGGGAGGGGAAGAAAGAAAGAAAAGGGAGTGGCAGAGAGAGATGAGGGAGAAAATGTGTCACCACTGTGGAACCTGCAGTGCCCTGGGGGTCTCTGGTCTTCCTGGTGGTGAGGGTCCCACAAAACATGGAATGCAGTGGAGATGGGTTAATATCAGTTCAGGAGATGGATTAATATAAATTCAAGGGATGGATTAATATGAATTCAGGGGATGGATTAATATAAATTCAGGGGATGGATTAATATAAATTCAGGAGATGGATTAATATGAATTCAGGGATGGATTAATATGAATTCAGGGGATGGATTATATCAGTTCAGGATGTTCCAGCACCTCCCCTGGGGTGGGGAGCTTTGCAATCTCTTGGGACAGGCTCTGGGTTTGTTGCCTCACTTGGATCAGGTCCTCTGGTGGTGGAGGCCTCAGGAATGAGTCTGGGGGTGCTTTGGGGTCTTTGATGGTTTCTGAGCCCCTTCTGAGCTGCCCCTCACCTGAGTGTGTCCGTGGTCTTGCCAGAGTGGGGGGTTCACTCCTTTGGTTTGGATTTCTCCATCACACCCCCAGAACCCTTCTCCTCTGGTGGAAACTGTTACCTGGTGGATAAGAGCAGGTTCCTGGGGAATATTGGCAGATTGATTTCACCAAACTGCCCAGAAAAGGGGGGGATAAACATCTCCTGCTCTCGGGGGGCACCTCTGGGTGGTCAGAGGCTTTTCCTTGTCACACCAGCCAGGCTGGGGAAGAGGCTAAAACACGCTGAACCAAACAATCCTGGATTCAGGGTAAATAATCCCTAGCTTTGGGAATGGCACCAGGCAGAGGCTCCCCCTGGGCTGCAGAGGTGGTACAACAAGCCAAATCCTGGGTGCTGTTATCCCAGAATTAAAAAGGCCGGAGTTGTCCGAGGAGAAACAAAACGCTCCAAGTCTTGCTTTGCTCTCCTGAAAATGGGATGAGCTTGGGATAACCAAGCTGAGCCTTGGGATAATCAGACAACAGGCTTGGCTCAAGTTCCCCACGAGAGTTTAAACTCGAGTTTGGGGGCACTGGGGGCTGAGGTGCCTCTGTCTGGGGCATCACCGACCTTCCCTTCCCTCCCTCCGCAGGCCGGGGGATCCGGGGAAGAAGAAGCACATCTGCCACATCCCCGAGTGCGGCAGAACCTTCCGGAAGACGTCCCTGCTGAGGGCCCACGTGAGGCTGCACACGGGGGAGAGGCCCTTCGTGTGCAACTGGGTGTTCTGCGGGAAGCGCTTCACGCGCTCCGACGAGCTGCAGCGGCACGCGCGGACACACACGGGTGAGGGAGAAACCCCTGGGATAACCCCAAATCCTGGGATAACCCCCAAACCTGGGACACACACGGGTGAGGGAGAAACCCCTGGGATAAACCCAAATCCTGGATAAACCCCAAACCTGGGACACACATGGGTGAGGGATAAACCCCTGGGATAACCCCCAAATCCTGGGATAAACCCCTGGGACACCCCCCAAATCCTGGGATAACCCCCAAACCTGGGACACACACGGGTGAGGGATAAACCCCTGGGATAAACCCCTGGGATAACCCCCAAATCCTAGGATAACCCCCAAACCTGGGACACACACGGGTGAGGGACCCAAATCCTGGATAAATCCCTGGGACACCCCCCAAATCCTGGGATAACCCCCAAACCTGGGACACACATGGCTCAGGGACCCCAAATCCTGGGATAACCCCTGGGTTACCCCCCAAATCTGGGATAACCCCCCTGGGATACCCCCCAAATCCTGGGACACACATGGGTGAGGACCTCAAATCCTGGATAACCCCCCAAACCTGGGACACACATGGCTCAGGGACCCCAAATCCTGGGATAACTCCCCTGGGACACCCTCCAAAGCTGGACACACGCGGGTCAGGGACCCCCAAGGACCCCCAGGGACCCCCAAAATCCTGGGATAGCACCCCTGGGCCACCCCCCAAACCCTGCCCCAACCCCTGGGCCACCCCCAACCCCTGCCCCAGCCCCCCCGGGGTGATGGACCCCCCTGAGTTGTCCGTGTGGGTGGAGTTCCTGGGAGTTCCTGGCAGGATTTTGGGGGGTCTCCACTGCTCTGGGGTCTCCTGGTGACGGAGGTGCCGTGGCAGGGGGAGGGGGGGATCCAGGGGGTCCATGCCCTGGCAGTGTCCCCACTGCCCTGCCCGTGGCAGGGGGACACGGGCACAGCCCCAACGGGCCAGGGGGTCCCTGTGCCACCCCCTGAGCGTCCCCTGTGCCCGCAGGTGACAAGAGGTTCGAGTGTGCCCAGTGCCAGAAACGCTTCATGCGCTCCGACCACCTGACCAAGCACTACAAGACCCACCTGGTCACCAAGAACTTGTAGGGCCTGGAGGGGGGACCCACCCCCCACCCCACAGCCAGGCCCAGGAGCACTCCAGAGCCCCCCCTCCCCAGGAAGGGGGACCCCAAGGGATGTCCCCAAACCCTCCCGTGCCCCCCAGAGGTGCCAGGGGTTCCCCCCCGGGGTCAGGGGTTGGCCCAGCAGCACCGGGAGCCCTCCCTGGGGTGTCCCCCAAAAAAGGAGGCAGGGCAGGGGGGAGAGGCCCCACAGCACATTCCTACTTTGTATTTAAATCTATAAATAGCTATAAATATCTATATGCCCCCTTTGGAAGGTCCCCTTTTTCTATGGAGATCGTTGCCTTACGCTCCCGATTCCCAACCCTGTGGATCATGAGTGCTTTTCTAATCTCTATTTAACCCCCCTTTCCTCCTCAGATTTCCCAAAACTCAAGGGGTTTTTTTGGGGTTTTTTTGAGGTTTTTTGTTTTGTTGTTTGGGGTCTTTGGTTTGTTTTTTGTTTGTTTTGTTTTTTCCTTTCCTTTCCTTTCCTTTCCTTTCCTTTCTTTCCTTTCCTTTCCTTTCCTTTCCTTTCCTTTCCTTTCCTTTCCTTTCCTTTCCTTTCCTTTCTTTCCTTTCCTTTCCTTTCCTTTCCCTTTCCCCTTTCCCCTTTCCCCTTTCCCCTTTCCCCTTTCCCCTTTCCCCTTTCCCCTTTCCCCTTTCCCCTTTCCCCTTTCCCCTTTCCCCTTTCCCCTTTCCCCTTTCCCCTTTCCCTTTCCCCTTTCCCTTTCCCCTTTCCCCTTTCCCCTTTCCCCTTTCCCCTTTCCCCTTTCCCCTTTCCCCTTTCCCCTTCCCCTTTCCCCTTCCTTTTTTTCTGTTTTTTTTTGTTTGTGTTTTTTTTGTTTGTTTTTTTCTCTCCCAAAACTCAAGTTTTTTCTGGTTTGTTTTTTTTTTTTGTTTGTTTGTTTTATTTTGTTTTTTTTCCCCTCCCCCTAAAAATTTCCCTCTCCCGACTTCTCAATTCCCAAGCAAAACGTTTTCCTTTGGAATTTTGGGACTCCCTCCCCTGTGCCCCCCCTGTGTACAGTGTACATTGTATCATAGATTATATTGCTTTGGAGCTTTTAAATTAAACGAAAAATCCACTTTATTTTTTAGTTGTAACGAGCCCGAGGGTGTTTTTCCCTGGATTATGTGATTGGATCTGTTCCTGTTTTCTGAACTGTACCTGGAGACAGCCAGGAGCTTTTCCTTGCTCAATAAATTTAGTCACCAGAGGCAAATACTTGCTGTGCCACCAAGGCTCCTTTCTTTCCTGGGCTGGGAATGTTCTGGATCCAGTGGGGTGTGGGAGGGAGTCGAGGGCAGGAGGAAAGTGGGATTTATTGGCAGGGATCCCAGATATTGATGGAAATGGATTTATTTACAGGAAAACAGTCCTGGAGCTTCTGCTCCCATGGATTGCCAGGTCAGGAGTGTGGGTTTGTCCCCAAGGTTCCCTGTTCCCAGTGTCCCCAAACCCCTGTGTCCCCCCTGCCCCCAGTGTCCCCCAGACCCCAATATCCCATCCCATTTCCCTGTTCCCAGTGTCCCCAAACCCCTGTGTCCCCCTGCCCCCAGTGTCCCCCAGACCCCAATATCCCATCCCATTTCCCTGTTCCCAGTGTCCCCAAACCCCTGCGTCCCCCTGCCCCCAGTGTCCCCCAGACCCCAATATCCCATCCCCATTTCCCTGTTCCCAGTGTCCCCAAACCCGTGTCCCCCCTCCCTCTGTTTCCCTCCAGTGTCCCCAACTGTCCCCACGCCTTGTCCCCGTTTTCCCTCTCCCAAGTGTCCCCAAATCCTCGTCCCCCCCATCTCCCAGCCCCTGTCCCTTGTCACCATCCCCCCAGACCCCCAATATCCCATCCTCATGTTCCCTGTCCCCACTGTCCCCAAATCCCCGTGGCCCCCAATTGCCCCCCAGCCCCATGTCCTTGCTCAACCTTCCCTGTGCCCACTGTCCCCAAATCAGTGTCCCCCAGCCCTCAGTGTCCCCGAACTGTCCCTCAGACCCCCCCATGTCCCGTCCCCCA